>NC_050449.1:84101841-84266841 GCF_903995425.1 Onychomys torridus
AGTGTTTCAATTGAAACATCTAAAACGACTAATTCTACAAGTCCGTGACAAAATAGCGTCGACTCAGAGACCCCTCTACCCACTTCTTTGTGAAGAAATGCTGGCCTCTCCGTCGGATAGGTTATACATCTGTTCTGAAAATAATCCGTAGGCCTCAAAATACCACGAAATATACAGAAGTCCACAAATGCCACGAGGAGAGAAAACCATTACCCCAGCGCCACAAGTTCACACCCCCTGGTTTCTGGGTCACGGTAGTTCTGTGCTCCAATCCTCACGTTGAGTGTGTTTGAACTCAACTGGACCGTTCCAGGACGCACAGCAGCAAACTGACTAGTATTTGGGAGGGGTCCATAAAAGACCCTAGGGTGGCTGTTCAAGCAAATAGCATCTAACGCAGTAAATGGTGTGTGTGTTGGGGGTGGGGGTTCCTTGGAGGAGCGCCAGGGGCCTAGAGGGAAGGTCGGAGGGAGACACAAAGATGGGCACACACCAGGACTGGGCTCCGAATAAGGGAAGTGGAAAGCCCGTACAAACCGCCAATTGCCAGGCCCTTCAAAGGCCGGTCCTGGACCCTAGGGACCAGCTGAGTCCACAAGACATGTTGTCTGAGGAACGCGGAAAGGGTGTGTGTCTGAGAACAGCCAAGGCGCTAGAACCCGCATAAGAAGGAACAGGACATTGGGGAGCCCTGAGCGGACAACGAGTGAGCCAGGAGTCCAGCCACAGTAGGATCGGCCCACTGGAGCCAAGCAACCCAGCATCCCGGCCCTGCTCCCGCCGCTCAGTCCTTACAGCCGCAGCCGCAGGTTACCCGAGCCTCTGCTGGCATTGTGAACTCACTTAAACCAGCGCGGTTTGAAAACAAACACGTGCGGTTTCCCCGCCGCACTATTTTGGGAGTCAGGCCAGAGACTTTCACAGGCTGGAGCTTCCGCGATTCCCTCCTCTGCTCGCCAAGGGCGGGGGCACCATGCATATTCATTAGCACGTGGAGCCCAGGGCCGCTTGCCGCGCATGCGCGCTGCTGGTCCGGCTGGAGGCCTGGGGGACCTGGAAACACGTCCCAGCTGGCTGAGGCGCCTCAGGCCCCTTAGGTTAGCCACCAGGCCAAGTGTGGCCACACTGTCTACGCCTTGGCTGCCAGAGAGGCTAGCCGGAGTGTCCTCTGCACTCACTCCTCGGGTCTGTTTCCATACTTTGAAAATATCCTCCTAGGCAAAAAATGTCTCCGTCAGCAAATTCTATCCCATTCTTTAATCTTGGTTCTCTCCTCTTCTGAAACTTCAGTTTCTTTGTCAGAGGCTAAAAATTTCCCGGTTAGACAAAGTTTAAAAAAAAAAAAAAAAAAGTAAAGAATTGCAGTGTGAACTTTTCTCAGCGTTTATGTCCAGATTTTTTGAGGCTTATATTGGAAATAGTTACACACACACACACACACACACACACACACACACACACACACACAACACCAACTGATAGCTTTTGTTTTATAAGTTTGCTCGAGTCTAATGCCTTGCAGTGAGTCTGTTGTTGAAGATGTAGTTACAATGTGTTCATGGCCACGTTCAGCAGTTGACTTGTGCTTGTGCTGTGGGTGGATACGTCTCTCGGTAACTTCCACAGCCTGTGTATTCTCCTGGGCCATGGAAGGCAATCAGAATTCAATGTACAGACTGTCACAGGTCTCTAATACCACCATTAGCAAACACAGTTTCCCGTACTAGATGGCTAAATTCTGTTTCTTGAAGAACCCACTTCTAATTCATCATTTTGAAACCCTAATGAGGAGCTGATGACCATTCCACCTTGTAGGATAAAACAGCCCAGAGTTTGCATGGTGTATTTCCAATTGCTGGGGGAGGGATACTAAACCAATCAACCGCTCATAGACTGAAGGCCAACATTATTCATATTTTGTGCATAGAACAACATTATGTTTTCAATAAACTTTGAAAGTCTTGAATATAAGCTATAATTCAACATTTTCATTGCTTGTCTCTTGTTTAGTTAGTAACTATCTATTGAAAATAAGAATGCCATATGATCACCACACACACACTCTGAAAAAAATCTTACATTCTATAACTATTTTAAATGGGTACATGTTACAGCCAGTGGGGTAACATTTTTGTCCTTAAAATTTAAGAGAAAAATATTATGGGTTAGACAGGCCTTTAGTGTCTGGATTGGCAGAAACAGAATCAGTCTTTCCATTGCTACTCTATTTTCAAGAACTCGAAAAGTAATGAATAATATCAACTCGGAGCATCTTTATGAAAACACCTTTTTCTTGGTATGAATCCACAGTTCTGAGAACTACAATTAATGTTACTAGGCGTCTAGACCTCTGTACTTATGAGGGAGTGATTAGCATTTTAAATTGGAGAAATGAGAGAGTAGAAGTTGAAGACATGTAAAATCTAATGTCTTCACATCTAGACCAACAAAAGCTAAGAAAATATACCCAGTGTCTTCCTTTTAAATTTTTGAGAACACATATAGTTACCCTCAAAATGACTTACATTGAACCCATCTTTAAAATCCAAAGTTTTCTCCAAGTCACTTCTTGGAGTGTTCAGGTACCAAGTCTTTCAGCAATGATTCACTAGGGTCCTGGGCACTAATTACACCTTGGCCTCAAAATTAGTGCTGAGCAACATTTGGGGAAGTAGGTAAGATCTTGGACAGTGTAGTGCTGTTGACAAGCCTTTCAAAGTTCTGAGAAACTTAACAATCAACAAATAAAAATATCTAAATGCCAAGCCCATCAGGAAAGAAGGTTAGTGCTATTTTCATTGTCAGTTAAATAAATAAAAAAATATATGAATAAATAAATAAATAAGGCAATTGAAAGGTTACATCTTTCTTTTAGAGGTGGTTTGCTTCTTAAAGGTTAACTTGAATGCTTGACTTTAAAAAATCAAAATCATCAGCTGCAAATGCTTTAAGCAGTTGGGGGTAGCTTTTGAAGAAGAAAACAAAGGCTCTGAAATATTTGAGAATTACTTAGCCCCCATAAAAATGGTGCTTGTGTATTTATATGCTTGCTCTTTGAATGCACAACACACACACACACACACACACACACACACACACACACCAAACATTCCTCTTCATTTCTCAAAAGAATGCTTGTACTCAGGAATTTTCTGTTGACACAAAATAACATTTTAATAACTTGTTAGCTGTCCTAATCATTTGGTAGTACCCAGAATACAATGTAGTATGCAATATGAAGCAGTATGGCCTTCTGCCTAGATCAAAATCCACAACTACACATAGAAACCAGCCATTTGCAGCATCCTCAGCTCCTGCTAAATAGAGTCTAACAATATATTTCTCTGTTCACATTCATGTATTTCAAAACCTAATAGCCCATGAAGAAAAGTATGAAGAATACATCTCAAGAAGCAGACATTAAAGGTGCCAGCAAAATAATAGACTACATTTAAGTTTAAAGCATTATTTTGGTGACTTACATCATTAATGACTTTTTCTTTGTGGTGGGCATTGGAGGAAACAAAGCAAAGAGAGGATTGGCATAAATGTTGTTTTATATTATAAAAGTTCCTTTGCTGTGAGATTACTCATAAATACATACAGAAGGCTTCTCAAGTGGTAATAAAATTATTTGACCTTAAAAATCCACATGAATATTTGAAATTTGAAAAAAAAGTACTTCTAAAATGTATTTTTAAAATAGTCTACATAAATCATTTGTCATAGTGTGATATTTAATCATTACACTATGATAGTAAAGCAAAAGGGCATTTGGGAACATAACAATCGGACAGATTTTCACATTTGAAGTAAACTTAATTTAGAAATAGTCAAATATGCTGTCTTCTTAAACACTCTGACAAAAATCACAAAAGTGCTGTTAAAACTATCATCATATTCACATCAGGTTCCCAGAAAAACCTCATCTTTAACAAAGATAGAGAGAGATTATTAATGGATCTGTTGTTTTTCCTAGGAAAATGAGTTAATTCTATTCTCCTTTCTGCATTTAATGCTGGGCTCAGGGTTTAATGTCAGTTTAGACACTACACTGTTAATCAGTCTTAACCTTTCCAAAGCTACTGAGGCCAGGGTTTTAATCTCACAATTTTTTAGAATTAACAGCAGCTCTTGCTTGGGGTATTCAACTTTTTAAAATCTCAACAAATTTTGCAAGGTGGCGCTCTTTTCATAAAAGGCCAATATCACTGTTATAAACAGAACATTTTTTTTTTTACAGTTAAACATCAATAGTCCCACTTCTTTCTATTAAAAATATTATGTGGTATATTAAGTGCAGCAAAGTCTTTTTTCAGTAAATAAGACTGTTGACTAAACATCGATGTACAAATAGCAAGAGGTGGTTTTAAAGAGTGTAACATTTTTATTTTGTAATTAGCCAGTAATATAATTTCTTAAGTTGCTATTGCTGTGAAACACATGTTAAGCTCTTAAGAGGTTCTTGTTCTTAGGCCTGTAACTTCCAGGACATACAGAGGACAGTTGAGAAGCAGAACCATGCTTCCCCTGACTTCTAACACATCCATACCCTTGCAGGCATAGCCAGGGGCCTGATTTGTGAGTTCTAGCTACGTTGTCTGCCTAATGGGGCGATCATGCAAGCGACAACCAGAGACAAAGAAACCAGCGTCCCTACCAGAGAACCTAACTTCGCCAAGCAGCATAGCTTGAAAATCTATCAAACTAAACTGCAAGAAAGACAATCTGATTTAGAGAAAAGGCGCTCTGCCACAGTCATTAAGCACAAGTAATTTAGATTTTTTATATTGTCTCCTCATTTACAAATTTACTGTATCAACGCCAGCCAATGGAACGAATTTCTTAAGTAAATGAGAAATAAATAAAAGAGATAGAAAGATAATCACATTACATAAAATAATTCTCTTTTCTAGATGTATTTTTGAGAGAACTAATGACAGTAGCAAAATTATAGAAATAATAATATATCATAGGAAGTAATTAATTTAAATTAGCATCATGTTTGGAAAAAAATATAAGTGAAACGCTTTATGGACATTTACTTTTGCACAAAGATGGAAAGCCTGGAAAAGCGTGCATCGGCATCCTGAAAATTAGTTATGGCCATCATGGTTTAATTGAAGACAGCAATTTAAAATATAATATTGTAAATCTACAATCCAGTTTCAGACCAGGGGATTTAATTGGGGGGGCAGCTGAACCCTTGAACGACTGCAAGTTCATTTGCAAGGCTACCGAGAGAGCCCCCGAGCTTCTCACAATTCGCTTACATTAATATTGATGCTGCCTGTGCAATCTATTTCCGTTATTTTTATGGTTGTTATTCTATGTCTGCAAAGGTCATTTAAATTATACTGAGGCCGAAAATTTGTTTCATAAATTTTGATATAAATACTAATTACACCCTCTCGGAAAGCCAGCAGGGTAGCGTTCATTTATCAAGTTTATATGACCTGCCATGACAGAAAAGAAGGCAAGAGAGGCTGAGAGCTTTCCCGAAGATCCACTAAGGCTGGCACAGGTTGCTGGGGAGGAGGGGGGTGTGAAGAAGAAATTCCTACCACAATCACTGAGATTTAAGAATCTTTAATAAGGTACGAAAGATTACCAAACAGTTCTGGAAACTAAAGTGTACATACGAGTTTTTTTTTTTTTTTTCTTCTAGCCATAAATACTGAATAGCTGTAACATGGATAAACCGGGCCCTTTACATGCGGATAAATATGGAAACTAGGAATTATATACATTGTGTGGTTGTATATTTTGCCAAAAGCAATGGACAGCTATAGTTTATATCTTTTTTAATATCACTTTACATAAACAAATGGAACAGTTTGACACGTAGATCCAGGCTCGTACTATACGAATTGTTGACAGGACATGAAACAACATTTTACTGCACTAAAGTACTCAGACTTTGGGACGAAATGTTTGCACTTTATACAAAAAAAGCACATTAATATCAATAATATTCTGTTAGGTCGACGTGAGACTGTAATCGTACAAAGTAGTTCACATTTTGGTACACATTTACTAGAACATTCTTGCCATTCAGTACAAACAGTTGGCTTTCGGCCGCCCACCCCCCCCCCCCCCCCCTCCCGCCGGCCCTCCCCTCCCCAATGCAAAGACCACCACGCCACGATCCCACCCACCCACTCCAATCGAGATGTAGCTATATACAGAATCCAACAGAACAGATTTAAGCTAATAATTCTGTATTTACAAGAAAGTAAAACAAGAAGATAAAGAAAAGCTGCAGCCCCAGAGAGCTTGTTCTGATCCAACTAGAAATTGGCCCTCAGGGCCTTTGGCGGTGTTCGATCAGGCAGCCGCCTCCTCTTCCACCCCCTCCCGCGCCCTTCAGCTACCAAGCCTTTTCCCAAAAAAGAAAAGAAAAGGAAAGGAAAAGAAAAAGGAAAGGGAAGAAAAAAGAAAAAGAAAAGGAGAGAAAGAAAAGAAAAAAGAAAGAAAGAAAGAAAGAATGAAAAGAAAATGAAAAAAAAAATTAAAGGCTTGCTGTTTCCTCTGTTTTACTCAGTCCTGGATTTACTGGCAGATTTAAAAACAAAAACAAGCAAACGTTCGCGGAATCGGGACGAGGGGTGTTTTGATTTTCAGGATTCTTTCAATAATATTGTGTGTACGCGTGTGTTCAGTCTCTTAAATAGGGTTTGGCATGTTTTGTTTCTGATTTTAAACGTACCATTCGTTAAAATTGGAAGAGAGCGCGCTGTGGCCGGCTGTGTGGTGGACCGCGGAGGAGGAGGGCGACATGGAGCTGGTGGTCGGGTTGTCTGTGGTGGGAGACACGATGGTGGGTGGCGTGGACGACTCGTACCCGGAGCTGGCGGCGGGCGAAGGCTGTGAGCCCTGGGAAGAGGACTCGTGGACCTGAGAGAGTAAAGTTGCGTTTTAATGCGGATCAAGAGCGGGCCCGGCGGCTACCCGAGGCTACCAACGCGGTGCCCCCCCTTCCCCCCGCCGAGCACCCCCTCCCCTAGCCTTCCCCGCTCCTTTCAAAGCCCGGGATCTCCCAGACTCTGTGTAGCCAGGACCAATGGGACTTGGGCTCGGTTCAGCCCGGCTGGGCCCCGCACAGCCACCGCGCTCCAGGAGGAGACTGTGCCCGAGGTACTCACAAAAGAAAAAAGGAGGGAGGGGGTTGGGAAGGGGTGGGGAAGGGGAGAGCTGCTTTCCAGGCCGGAGTCTAGGAAAGTTCACTTCCTAAAGTTTGCCTGCCCACTTTGGGGAGAGCAGATGTGCAGTGCTGAGCTCAGGACCGCGTCCTCGCCTGCCCCGGGCCGCCGGGAGCAATGGCGGCGCTTACCGCCGCAGCCTCCGCAGCCACGGCCCTGACAGCGCGGCCTCCGAGTCACCGCCCTGGTTTTTACTTTCGTTACGAAGTAGTCCGTTTAATTGGCCTCGCGTTCCGCTATCTTTCCCGCCCCCGTTCCCTCTGCCCAGGTCCACCGCACAGAGTGAAACTGTCGGCCTCTCCGCCTCCTGCGGCTCCCGCCGCCGCCGGGAAGCCGCTGCAGAGCTGCTGGCCCCGGCCCCGGCGCACAGAGGGCTCCCGCTGGAAGGCGGGCGGCCAGACCGCGGCGGCGTTACCTTCATGTGTTTGCGCAGAGAGCTGGGGTGCGTGTAGGACTTATCGCACATCTTGCAAAGGTAGGGCTTGTCGCTCGTGTGCACATGCATGTGCTTCTTGCGGTCGCTGCTGTTGGCGAAGCGCCGGTCGCAGCCTTCGAACTCGCACTTGAAGGGCTTCTCCCCTGATGTGAGAGTTGAGAAAGAGATGGGTCTCATTTAAAATAAATCAGGAACTGTTTCCAAGGTTTTAATAGATACACCTTAATAAATTAAAATGATCGTTGCCCGAGCGTAGTCCCTGCGAGCTTAAAATCTGGGGTTTTGATAAATCCATGCATCTGTAGTGCAACAATGAATATTTTAACTATACTTTTTAACGCCCAAGACAGCTGTATCTGCATTTTATTTTTACTTTGTAGTGGTGGTAGTAGTAGCGATACAAGTAGCAGGAACAGGTTTTGTTTTGTTTTGTTTTGTTTTTGTTTTTGTTTTTCCTATCCAGAATAGCAGCGACTCTGGATGTTGGCTTTTCTGCCCAGGTTTTTACAGAGGTCACCCAAAGGCTTCTACATAGCTTTTCGTTCTAATTTTCAGGACCAGGTCGATTCTCCCGCTTCGCTCTTCCCTCCTCTCTCTTACCCCTCCCAGACGCACTGTACGCCCCCCCCCCATTGCCTCTTCCACCCAACTCCACTCCACCCCCTACATACATCACATTTTATTGCGTGATCTGGAAAGTGGGGGAGGGGGTTTCCACGCCTAAAGTTCTTACCTGGCAGGGCCATTAAACCTAGAGTTCAAGTCGGGTTCTCTTCCACCAGACAATGTCCAAATACAGAGGGCCATCAGATTCCCTGACTCTTGGGCCCAGACGACCCATAATTTCCACACACTCCCCCCCCTTTCCCCCCACCCCCCGCGCTCGCCTGAAGGCCTGAGTCTCCTGGAACTTGTTTTCTTATTTTTTGCTGTTGTTCTGTTTCTTTCTAAAGCTTTCGACTTGTCGGTATTTTTAAAGGCCAACTCAGGAGCCCCGCATTTTAAGAACAGTCTCTAGGCAGTGTAATTGACAATTACGATTTCTGCACCTTCCACCCAGTATCTCCTCACTCCTCAATTCCAACTCGTCCTTTGTAAAATTTATGTCTTCAAATACGCATAAACCTGATGTCCTCCTCCTCAGATCCGAATTATACCTCCTACCCCAACTCCACTCACTGCCTGTTTCTTTCTGCTTCTACATCCTTTAACTCAACCTCAACTTTCTCCACCTTTTCCAGTTGAAGGGACTCAACAAAGTCCCAGAGAGGGTAGCCACCAGCAAGAGTTTAGATTTGTTTATGGCTGGAGCACCTGGCTCCTCCATAGCTGCTCTACACACGCCTCCTCTCCTGGATTACAGCTTGTCAAGCGCTGGGCCAAGCCAGACCCGGCTTCCCGGCTTCCAATTCTTTTTATTCCTTGTTTTTAAAACCTGTATGCTCGGATCCTTCTCGTCCACTCTCTCTGTTTGCCTATATTTTCAAGACCCGAACTAAAAATCGGATCTGCCTGTCTCCTGGAACCTGAGGCCCAGACCCCAGCGAGGCAGGGTTTGTGCCTCTCAAGCCCTCAACTTTCGAATCTCGGCCCGGGTGGGAGGTAGAGCGTCCTACATTGATTTCCATACCTGTGTGCGTCCTTTTGTGGATCTTGAGGTTCTCTGAACGCGCGAAAACCTTGCCGCAGCCAGGGAACGGGCAGGGAAAAGGCTTTTCGCCGGTGTGCACGCGGATGTGGTTGACCAGTTTGTATTTGGCTTTGAAGGGCTTGCCCTCGCGTGGACACTCCTCCCAGAAACAGATGTGGTTGCTCTGCTCTGGGCCGCCGACGTGCTCCACGGTGACGTGCGTGACCAGCTCGTGCATGGTGCTGAAAGTTTTGTTGCACGACTTTTTGGGGTTGGCCAGCTGCTCCGGCTCGATCCATTTACAGATAAGCTCTTGCTTGATGGGTTGGCGCATATAGCGGAAGAAGGCGCCAGCGCCGTGGTGTGCAGCCATGTTCACGTTCATGGGCCCGTAGCCGTGAAGCTGCGGTGCGGCGTAGTGCTCGGATCGCGGGCTGGTCACCTGGCCGTACTGCTCCGGCCGCGGGTACATGTCCCCGGAGAAGCCCAGCCGCATCTGCCCGTTGACCACGTTGGGCGATGCGTGGCCCGCCGCCTGCTCGTGAAGCCCAGAGAAAAGGAGGTGGCCCGCGGCGTCCGTATGGCCGTGTGGGCCCCCGAAGCCGCCGGCCGAAGCAGCGAAGAGACTGTGCTGGGCGCTAGCTGCGGCCGCCGCGTCGCCGAAGCCCCGGTTGCGGAACAGAAAGTCCCGCGTAGAATTGAAAGCTGCGCTGGAGTAGGAGCCGACGTGGCCCGGGTGGTGATGGTGGCCCAGGGCCGCAGCAGCGGCGTAGCCGGGCGCCTGCGACGTGAAGGCGGTCTGGCCCGCCGAGGCCAGTTCGTGCGAACTGGGGTTGAGCTTGAAGGCGCCCATGCCGTCGGCGAACGGGTTGATACCCAGGCCCACGTCTCGCTCGGCCACGTCGCCCGCCGAGTGGTGCCGGGATGCGCCAAAGGTGGTCACACCGATCGCGGGATACTGGGGGCCGGCGTCCAGGAGCATCGTGGCTGCACGGGGCAAGCCCCGGCCTCCCCCGCCCCCCCCACCCTCACCCGCCAAGGAGGGAAGATCAGGAGGAGGAGGAGGAGGAGGAGGAGGAGGAGGAGGAACGGGAGGCGGAGGAAGAGGAGGAAGAAGAGGAGGAGGGAGGGGGAATCGACCCACCTAACGAAGTCTTAGCCAGCAGGCAGCGGCCGGGCGCAAGCCGGCGCCCGCCCGGCCAAAGGCACGCAAGCCGGATGACTGCCGGCCGGTAGAAGGCGGGCTCCGGCGCCTGCCGCTCCAACCGCGCCGGCCGGGCTCGCACTTTCTCGCCGCTCAGTCTCTGCCGAGAGGGCCTCGAGTCAAGGCTGCCCGGGGAAAGGCATAGAACATCTCAGCCCCCCAATAAAACTTCTTCCCGGATTTGTGGCATAGAGGAATGTGAGCGCCAGAGCCGCCGCCTCTGCTCGCCCTGTCTCCTTCTCGCGCAACGCGCCCCTCCTCACTCCTCCACTTCTCTCTCTCTCTCTCTCTCTCTCTCTCTCTCTCTCTCTCTCTCTCTCCTTTCTCTCAGGATCTCCTCTTTGCTCTTTCACTCTCCTCTTTTCCCCCTCTCTGCTTTTTGAAAAAAAAAGGGGGGGGAGGGAGAAAAAGCAAAGAAAAGGCGCAAATCATGCACAATATTGTCTTTTGCGGTTTATCTTCCTGGGGAGAAACTTTCACCTCCTCAGCCGGGCGGTGAGCGCGAGACTGATAGCGGCAATCATTCCTGCAGATAAATGAATTGAAAGGACGACACCGTCGTCGTCCCCCCCCCCCCCTTGATGAATGGGAGCAGGGGGAGGCGTCACGTGCGACCGACGCGGGCGGCGATTGGCGAGGCGGCAATCCCCCCACACGCCCCTCCCGAGGCCGCCGCGCCAACGAAGGGCGCGCGGTGGCGCCGCGCGCTGCTCATTGGCCCGCCCGCCTCATCAATCCCAGGTATTGTAAAGCGCTTGACATCCCCTTTTGACTAACAGGGCTGCCAGGAGTAGCAACTTTTTTTTTTTTTCCTGGCAAATTTTTCCCCCTCTTCTCACGGAAAAAAAAAAAAAAATGCCACGATTCCTTTTCCCTCTCATTCTCAGTCTCTCTCTCTCTCTCTCTCTCTCTCTCTCTCTCTCTCTCTCTCTCTCTCTCTCTCTCTTCCCCCCCCACCCTCCTTCTCTTGGTCTCCCCTTCTAAGTTCCCCCCTTTCTCTTCCTCTTTCTAATTTCTCTCTCCCTCCCTCTTTCTCTTTCCCTCCCCCCTCACATTCTCCCTCCCCCTTTCCCTCCTCATCCCTCTGCCCCTCTCCTCCAAACCTCCACTGAGCGATTATAGACTAAAGACCCCCGGTGTCTCGTAGCGCAGCAGTTGGGGACCAGCTGATAAACACCCCAAAGGCACTTCCAGAATGTCCCGATTCAGCAACTTTCTTTTCTCCCTCCCTCCCCTTCTCCCCCCTTCAAGGGCAGCAAAGGAGGCTTTTGTTATTTGCTCCTTTTGAAGTTTGCTTCCTTTTTGCCCGGCCTCTCTCCTGTTTATAATTTAAGATTCCGGAGCGAGAGGGCACTCCACTCTCTTTCCTAGAAACGTGATTTCTCTGTGTCTCCCGAAGCCTCAGTTTTCCAGGCTTCCTCCCTGCGTGCCCACTCACCCCCAAACACAGGTGGATGGAGCTCTTAAACTTTTCCCGGTTCCTGAGGTTTGTCGGGTTGGGTTTTGTTTGTTTGTTTGTTTTTGTTTGTTTGGCTTTTTTTTTTTTATGGCAGTTTGGAAACGCTGTTGCCGATTTCCCTCTCCCCCACACTAATTTCCCTTTTCTCTGGTCCGGTCCCGTAGTCTGCTTTGCCCCCACCCCCAGCCCGCTCACTCTGCCCTCCCATTCCCATCCCCAGCCCCTTTCATTCAGGTAAAACTGTAAATTTCCAACGCGCCATTGTTCCTCTGGATCTCCCAAAGCTCCCTAGAGATTCCCGGAATACTTTTTTTGGTATTTAAATCCCCGGTAGATAGGACTAATGTAAATTCTGTGACATTCAAACCTTCTCCAGTTCACAAATCAGTCACCCTTGTCACAGTTATTGAAATTCCGCAACTTGCCACAACAAGACGGTGGAAAAAGCGGGCGCGGTCTTTGTTGCCGACCAGGCTTTTGATCGCCAGAGAAAATTTACTTACCTTCAGATGAGTGAGCAGAAAAAGAAATAACACTCCCTTTGATTTAGTTAGGAAAATGCAGACATTTGGATTCCGTGCAAACATACAACACTCGCTTGTTTTCGCGATGCGGCCCTCGATTAACCTGTCTTTGCCCAGCGCAAAGTCTATTCAACAACTGCGCGTAGTTGCTTTTTGTCCCATCCACAAAGAACCATTGACTATATATTAAAATGATTGTTGAAAGGTAGAGGAGTATGGCACGTAAAAGCAGGGGGAAAATCCCTGTAACTCAATCAATTAAACCGAGCGACATTTATACATTTCAAAAAATGCACGCGGATGTGGAGCCGGGGGCGATGGAGGTCGCGTTTCTCCTTAGCTCAGTTCTAAGCCCATCAGCTTGGCCCAGGATTTAGCTTTAGCGCCTGCATATTCATTAGGTCTAATTATTTTCTAGTAAGGAAAACACAAAAAGCCAAGAGTCGGAATCCTTCAATTTGCCCTTTGTTTCTAACTTCATTTGGCTTCTTTGCAGCTGAATCAAGGCTCTAAACTCTTTTCCAGACAAAGGGACCTTCAGCTCATCCTTTCACGTGATGTCCGGTTAGAAAACTTACCAGTTTGCCCAAGCAAAAGGAAAATGAAATGATTTTTCTCCTCTCTCTCTCTCTCTCTCTCTCTCTCTCTCTCTCTCCCCCCCCCCCCTCTTTGCCAGCTAGCTTCCTAGGGCTGGAGGAAGAAAGGTCAGCACTGCCTACTTCTAGCCTCCTTTCTGTTTTGTCGGTACCAGAGTCTGGTTTGGGCACAGTGAACTGGAATTAGGCTGTCCTTTAAAAAAAGTCTCAGTCTCTCTCTCTCTCTCTCTCTCTCTCTCTCTCTCTCTCTCTCTCTCTCTGAAGTCAGATTGTGGCTGGGGATGGTTTCCCTGTGTCTGAAGAGATTGTACTGAGCACCTGTGCTTGTGGGGCTTGAAAATAGAAATTCCAAGAAAAGGAAACAAAAATCAAGAATGTTCTGCCCCCAGCAACAAGTCTGAGTCCAGTGGCCCAGCACTTCTCCCATAATCTGAGTGGACCCCTTAATGAGTGATAGAAAAAGCTGGAGCGGAAGGTGGCAGGGCTCCTTTTTGACCTATCACATTTTGTTTAGGGGGAAGGATATACCAACACCATTCAGCTCTTTTTGTTCCTACAAGGGAAAGTTGGATCCTAGAATTATGGAAATCTTATATTCAAGGAGATATTTCCTCTAGAGGCTGCACTGGCCTTTCACTAGGGAGAACAAATATTGAACCCACCTTGACTGCTTTAAAAAAAAAAAAAAAAAAAAAAAACAGGGAGGGGACCTGAGGGAAGGGCGGCTGTTGGGAGAGGGAGGGAAAATAATTCTTCAAAAAAGAAAGTCAAGCTTCTCTCCTCCAGTCTGTGGAAAATCCACCGAGGACGTTGACAGAGGGTATTTTTAAGAAACCCTTCCAAATATACAAGGTAAGAGTAAATGTGAGAGGGAAAAAAAAAAGTTGTGGGTTGTAGAAGTTATCAAGTGGGATTTGCGGCGCTCTCTGCAGGAAACGCGAACGGCTCCAGTTCAAAGCCACATGCACCAACGTGACATATAAGCCATTAAAATATCATCCTGACGGCTCATTTCTGCTCCATCATACATTCCCTAACTGCTTCCCCGAAAGCTGGAGAAGGAGAAATGAAGGATGACCGTCTCGGTGGAACCACAACAGAGGCTTAGAGGGATGTGTGGTCCCCCCTCATTCACCCCAAAGTGATGTGCAGAAATGAGGTGATCCGGGCAACAGGTGGAGCAGGGTAAGTGCTTGAAACCAGGGGGGTAAGACCGGGAAGATCTGTACCCCCACCGGCCTTTTAGCAAGTGTTCTTATGGGGGCCATAGGCACCCAAACCCCGCTGGGCAAATAGGCCCAGTCAGAATTTTTTCTCCATCTCTGCCTTCACACACACACACACACACACACACACACACACACACAGCCACCACGGGTACAGGCCCCACCCCACTGATTCTAAAGGGGGTGGGGAGGAGCCCTTCTGCCGAGGGGCAGTGTTGAGGATGAGTCCTTTCTTTCCTCCCGGGAGGAGTGGGTGCAAGCAAGACAGACCAGGCTCCTGCTGGCGGTGGCACCCAAAACAGCTTGTTGCCCCGCCAGTCTTCCCTCCTCTTCCTCTGAAAATTTGTGCCTGGGTGTGCCCATCGTGGGCACAAGAAGGGCACAACTTAGTCAGTTTTGCCCTTCTTGATCATGGCGGAAACCGAGAGGGTGCGGGTGAAGGAGCCCATCCAGGCGGCCTTTCTGCTTTTCCCTCCCGCAAGGATGGCAGGGAGGGTTTCGGTTTACCCTGGGCAGGGTCAAAGAATCAAGTTAGTGCTGTGAGGGGGCGGCTACATCATAGAACTTATCCGGATACTCACTGAGGATGCGGTCTGTGTCTGCCTGGGGCCGGTTGCCCGCCCGTCCTTATCCTTGGTTCTGCCTCAGGACTTTAACTCTAGGATCTGCTCTGTAATGTGCCATGAGCCAGGGGTTGGCGACTTGGCTTTCTTTCTCCTGGATGTGATTCCCGGCTGCGGTTAGGTCTGGGGACCAGGCCAGCCAAAGCCTAGACCCAGGGGCATGTAACAAATCACTGGCAAGAGAGAAGGGAATGGATTTGAGTGTAAAAGAGCTAGTTGCCTGGTTCGAAGTCTGCAAGTTTGGAGTTGATGAATGGTCCACAGGGAGAGGTGGGAGACAGCGAAGTCTGAGAAATGGAGAGAGGGTGTGGGAGGGCTGCTTCGAGTCCTGGGCATTCGCTGTCTACAGAAACTACCTTTGGATGTCAAGGCTTGGCAGTGACTCCAACCTCTGTTTCTGGGGCACCGTGCTTTTCCCTTCCTATGTTTAAAGTAAGGCTTAAGTACCCAGACTAGATTATCTGCAGGTGATCCCACTAGTTTAGACTTGACTGGGCACCCGAAGGTTGCCAGCCTTCGGCCTAGAGCAAGGGGAATCTGAACTCTACCCTCTCGAGGACAGGAGTAAGAAAAAGGAGTGAGTAGAACCCAGGCACTCAGCTCCATTTCCTGGTGCTTCAGGGCTGGTGGAAGGTAGCCAGGGAGTTGGCGATCAATCCGAGCAAAGGCCAGCAGCGGCTTTCATCTTCGGCTTGGTAGCTCTGAGCCTGCCAGGGCCAAGTTTTTCCGGCAAGTATTCACTCACGCCTGATAGTTAATCAGTGTGGAACGGAAGTCACCAGCTTTAGTTGACCTCTGACCTTAGACAGGCCTGTGTGGACTGAGTCCACCTTACAACAGGCAACCCCTGTGATTCCTCAAATAAAAGCGTACCTTTTGCACTACCAACAACCGCATCCTCTCGTCACTATCAATCAGCGAGGCTCCCTGGTACCGCTCTCCTCTCCTCTCAAGGTGCAGGATAAAGGCTGTTTCAAATACATCCTGGAGTTGGTAGCCAGTTGGTAGAGGAAGACACCTCAGGAGCAACAATTTTGGAGAAATCAAAGAGCTTTTCGGATCTCTTATTCTGGGGACCTCAGATTCAGGGGCCCAAGGTCATTTCCCAAAGTCTTTCCTCACTCTGCTCTTTCAGCAAGACCACTGGCTAAATGGTCTCAAATTTGGACCAAAGTGATGTTTGCCCTATTTCCCTACACAGAGCTGCTGCAGAACTACTTACGGCCCCTCTTGTCTGCCTTGGTCCAACCTTTGATACATTTGCTTGCATGCCTGTGGGACCATTTGTAATATACAAAGGACATGCACATGGGGAAAAGGGTACCAGCCACAGACCTCCTAGAAGTTGGGCTGTGCCAGCATTGTGGGTGGACAGAAGTTTCTAGGGAAACTTACACCCCTTTTCCTCAGAAGCAAACAAGTAAATTCTATTATTGCCAACCAACCAGGAACTGTGGCACCAGATATCCCGCCATGAGGACATTCAGAGCAAGGACACCCAGCCCACTGCCCTTCTGTAAGAATGCAAAGTTGGGCCTCCTTTTTCTCTTGGTCTGTGCTAGAAGGAGCTTGTTGCCTTTATGGGAGGATTTTATTGTTTTTTTTAGAAAGAATTGGAAACAATTTCCTCTGGGAACAGGTGAGTCTACTCAGGCCCGTGCCTGGGAAAGAAACAAAAAAGGATAAAACCTTGTGGTAGTTTGGTCTGAGTGAGAGGTGAGGGAACATAAGAAATTAGAGAGCCTGGATGGCACTGCAGCCCCACTTGGATTTAGCCTGGGGGTCAACAAGTTAAATAGCCACTTGTCCTGTGGGCTAGAGTGTCAAGACAGGCTGACGTCCCATTGACTGAGGTCTTGCTGTGTTTGTCCAGCCTGAGACCTTTTTCAATGGCTGTTTGTCCTTCCTCACTAAATTTAGGGTCAATGCTAGGTGGATTGCCTGTTTGGCTGTTCCACTGCCTTCAGTCTGGCCTAGTGGATGCTGCAGAGGTCTTCAGAACGCTTCCAAGGATATATGGCTGCCGAATGCCTGGGAGCTGCAGCCACTGACAATCTTGAGAACTTTTCAACTACAACTAACAGGCAACTTGGTACCAAATAACAACAACAACAGCAACAAAATGACACATTTTTAACCTAGTGGATTTAACATTAGCTTTGAAAAATGAGGAGTCAGTGATAGCTCTCAAGTTGGTCTAGAAGTGGGGGTGGGACATGTGAGACTAAAGAATTATTCATTACTACAGACAGAACAGGATTTGGAAATCTGCAAGCTTCTTCAGCCCAACAGTATAACTAAGCATAATTGCACACCCCTAGAGAACAGAGGGCCCTCCCTGCCACCCCTCACCAAAAGTAAATAACTGACTTGAAGAAATAATGGGGTTTTCTGAAACATAATTTCAAATTCTAGAAGCCACAGATTTTTGGACATTGAATGAATGCTTCTACCTACAAGGCAGAAAAATGAACGATAAAAATTATAACTGTGAAATTAGGATTTTTCAATGTTTTTGTTACCAACCCATATGTTTTTACAAGAAACAAGAGTAATCCCTAGAAATCTTTTTTCCCCCTTGTGTTTCCAAATTTGAAAACAATCAAAGAAAGGCTAAAAGATTGTTTTCAAACTAACATCTTTCTTTCATACACTCAGGCCACAGATTTTTGCCACAGAGACATGTATGGTAGTGTTTTATTCAGTTCTTTTCTTCTCAAGCAGGCTCAAACTCAGAAAATGAAATACAAGTCTTCCTTGGTGATGAGGAAACGATTGCGGCTTTACAGAAACACCCTGAAAGAATCAAGTGAGTAAAAAAAAAAAAATCTTATTGTAAATGGAGATTTGCTGAAGATGGGGCACTTTTTTCTACTTTTTTGTGTGTTTTTATGCATAAATTGTATTGTTGTTTGTTTGTTTCTCTTTTGTTGTACTGAGATGTGAGTTTGGGCTCGTCCCTAGACTTCAAATGAAACTTAGAATAACACCTTGGTGCTTGATGCATTTGCACACAAATCAATGACACAACATCCCACCAGCAGCCTGAGGATTAGCCCCTCAATGCCTACTCATCTGGACGTTCTAGAATTAATATTTGAGTACTCGATCATTGAAACAACCACCCTTGACCTTGTGCAGTTCCTCTGTCACATTATTCTATGACATATTCATCTTGAATTCATTTCCAGACAATTTGATTGGGATGAGGTTTGACATGTATTGGCTTCCATGAAAGAGGCGGACTTTGATCTTGGTGATGGGGTCTACATGATATGCATCATCTTTACCAGGGGCACCAGCCTTCTGCAATGTGGCAGTGACTAGTTCCCACAATGTGGTGTCTGAACCAAGAGTGACTGACAGCCACTCTGTCAGAAATACCTTCATTGTGAGGAATTTAATTTCATATTCCATTTAGAATGAGCACAGGCTTTAAGGCTGGCTCCCCCCCCCTTCCAGGCATCTAATTTTTCTCATTTCAACTATACAACTCCATGTTTTCTCCAAAGATATTCCCTTATTGGTATGCAAGGCAAGCTTCTTAACAGAAGTTAAGTAAGTTAGGAAATGACTGTCTTCTACTACTTGGGATGATTTTATGGTAGAAGTCAAAAGAGAGGTGCAATTATTAGATAAATTCAGTATTTTGACTCCTTAATGCTATCATGGATGTTCTTATAGCAATCTTTTGTTAAAAAGATATTTTGCAGAAGCAGCATTGCTTGGGAATTAAATTACATCTAAGTATATTTTTTTTATACTCTCGGTTCCATTAATGATGATGAAAGCCCAAATTTCCATAATTAGGAAAAATTTCCTCTTCTAAAAAAACCTGACAGACCTCACCTCCTTTGCATAATTTGGGATTGGACATATGGCAAGCTTCTGGGGCTTAAATGGTTTCTTTTCATAAGACTTGAGATGCCTCCCACTGCAGGAATCGTGAAGTCAGTGGATAGCCTCTTCAGAGATACACACCTAATTTTGAGTGGCACCATGGTCAGAAACGGGGGGGGGGGGGGGACTGAAAAAGTGTTTGCAGATCTAGCAGCAGGACATTCAGATGACAGAGGCTGTTTGGCCTGGCTCTGAGCCATGGACCCTCAACTTAATAGATAATCATAATTTAGTATTGTTTCAAAGATCAAGATGGAAAAAGAGCCCAGCTCTTTGAGATGCCTAAGCTCCATCCTTCCAACTCCCCAAAAAGAGAGGTCAGACATTTCAGCTAGTGAGGCTCTGAGTCCTAACAGATGGAACAACCACCCTATTTCTAGAAAGTAAACTAGAAATCATTTGTTTATGCCATCGATGAGTGGCTATTGTGAGCAAAACTGCTCAAGATATGATTCTGGGCATTGATTTTCAGAGAATCTGAGGGTGAAGGATGTTGCAGGATTACTGGCAGAATCTGTTCCACATGAGCCCTCATGAAAGCTTTAGTGCTTTTGAGGGGTAGCATTTGCCCCAAACACCCACTTTTCTTTGCAACCCAAGCAGGATGCTCCTGATGCAAGCTGAGCCCAAGTGAAGATTAGCACTTCTGACCAATTTGCAAGTTCTGAAACTGGGGATCCCTGTCCAGAGACATCCAAAAGACCTTTGGGAAGACAAAAATATACCTCTTGGACATTGACATTATATGAGTTGTCATATCTAATCAGCTTGAGGCTGTTTTGGAGTTTATTTTAGAAATACACCTTGAAGGTCCTTACATAATTGCTCAAAGTTCTATGTCAGTGAATATAAATGGATACAAGAAATATTTTTCTCTTTATCTCTGTCTCTGGGGAAATGGACCTTAAAAGAATGTCTGGTCCCATTGTTATGTTTAGCCAACCGAGGTATGGACCATATGGCTCCAAGAACTTTGCAAGGATCAGGCAGCCTCTGTGACCTGCAGGTCACCTGACCCCTGGCTACTCAAGAAACATCTACCCAGGATGGGTCCAGATGTTTTTAGTGCTTTAAGAGAAGGCTGCATCTGGGAAGGAGCTCCATGGGGCCAGGCTACTGTCAGTGATTTTGGCTGAATCAGATGTCTTTGCCCTTTTGCTGCTGGCACAAAAAGTCATACACATGTTCATACCTCTTCAAGGGCAAAGTTAGTCAGACTGTACACTAACCAGATACGTATATAAAACTTCTGGGTTTCTTTAGCCTTCAGATGCGCAGGTCAGTACATAACAATTCAGGAGGTTTGTAAACTTGAATTTTTTTTTTTTTAAATCTTTCTCTCTACAACCTGCTAATGGAAAGTTAACATTTTCTTCTCCTGTGAAAATGAGAAGCAGACACATGACTGTTAGGAGTTCAGCATGCTCACCAGGCTTCCAAATGGTTCTGAAAATAGCTGAAAATGCTTTTTTAAAAAACCGTGTTCAGTCTGTATTGTTACTCAAAGCACTAACAGGGATTGGGTCACAGTATGTATATTAAGAACCCACGTTGGTTCAAATAAAATAATTAACAAAAGCTAAAATGGATCGTGAATTTGACACATCCTGAACAATTAATTGTGTATCACCTCGGTTGAGGTGAGAGGAGGGGAATTTTAATTCCCGGGTTACGGTACACGTGCCCTTGCACTCAGGCTTGCTATCTCAATCTGAGGTTCTGATGATAGAAAGAGTTGGGCAGGAAGGAACACAGTTTTGTTTGCAGCATGTATGCTCTGCTTTAAGCCCTTTGGGGGTTAGTACAGAGTCACCTGAGTACATTCTTCATTTTTCTCAGACGTAGGACTTGAAATTCACTGAAATTCGTTAACAACTGTCCAAAGATGAAGGGGGAGGGGAAACAAGCCAAGGGACCAGATAGCAGCACCTCTCCTTAAAGGGGCCAACTAAGGGAATTCAAGGAAGCATATGGGGGGGAGGGGGAGCCAGGAAAGAAGATGGACTCCAGAGTCTAGTTTTAAAAGGCCTTGGTTTAGGGAACACAAGTCAAAAGTCTCTCCTTCTTCTGTGTGTGTATGTTTGTGTGTTTGTGTATGTGTGTGTGTGTGCGCGCGCGCGCAAGCACACAAGCGTGCATGTGCATGTGCAAGTGAGTGCGCTCACAGAATCTGTTTGTAATTGCCTAAGTCCTTCCTAATGCAGAGCAGAGAGATACAGGCTATTCAAAGCTAGAGAAATTATTGTGGAAGTTAATCCCTTGCTAAATCCCTTGCCCCAAGCAGGGATGAATGAAGAATGTACCAAGCTTTAGAAAATAAGTCAATTATTAAAAATTTTAAAGCCTTATTTAGTGAGTAGAAATGTCGCTCAGTTGGTAGAGGACTTGCTCAGCATGCATGGAGTCCTCGGTTCCTTTACCCACACTGCATTAACTCATTTGTGGTGGTGGACGTCTTATAAACCCAGCTCCTGGAGAACAGTGGCACAAGGAGCAGAAGACCAAAACCATTCAAGTTCTAGACAATCCTGGATCTCAAAAACAAAACAAAACAAAACAAAACAAAACAAAACAAACAAAGCCCAAAACCTTTATTTACTACTCATGGATTATGATAGCCTCAGGGAGGGGGTGGTTCCATCAGTTCCAAGTTAGTGTTCCATGTAATTTGTTCAAACTTCTCCCTCTTCTTAAAGGTCTTGTTGTTGTTTCAGTTTTTAGGACTCTCTTAAAAACAAAACAAAACCCAAGGCTGTCTGTGTCTTGGGGATATGTTCTATGTCCCTCAGGAAGGTCCAAAAATGTCCAGTGGCATTTTTGGCCATGAGGAAGAAACAGTCAGTGACCTGGGCTCAGAAAGTAGCAGATCCTAGGGCAGACAAGGGACAGTCATTCCTGAACCACAATTCAAATTATCCTCAATTGGTCTTCCTGGTCCAGCTATGGTGGCAATTCTAGACTGAAGGCCATGGATGCAGTCAACCATGGTATCCCCTCTGCAGAGTCCTAAAGATAGCAAGAATTAAGGTTAAAGCTTTGGCAACAAGTGATCAGAGACCATGAAAGTAATCCTAGTCTCCACCCATAGAACCTTCGTCTGGCATCACTGGAGAGAGGGGACCCTGAGATTAGTCCCCTCAAGAGAGCCTTGAGAGCAAGGACCTGTTCCTCCTATTTGTTTATGTGTGTGTCCAAAGCCGCCTTCTTTCTGTCTTTCTTGTCTGTTCTTCTTTGTTCTTTTCTTTTCTTTTTTTGCCAGAATACCCTCAGGTAGATAAATATGAGCTATGATGGAGATAAATATGAGCTCTTTCAGGAGAGCCAGAAGTGAGTTTGAAACAAGACTTGCCCTCCCCTCTTCTCACGGCCTCCTCTGGTTCCATCTCTCTAGTCAGGCTGGGATTCTAGGGTTTCTACTTCCAGGAGGGCTGTCACCCAGAGTGGGGGAGGGAAGGGGGTAGAGGAAGGAAGGGAGGGGGAGCTAACTGAGAAGAGAGTAGAGAAGAAGAGGGAGGTGGGCGAATAAAGAAGCAAAACAGGACATGAGTTAGGTTGGGGATGGGGCGTGAGAACGAGGAAGGGGAGAAAGAGGGGGAAGACAAAATTTCAGAGAAGGAAGAGAATAAAGTGGGTACCAGGTTCACTACTCTAGGAGTTTCTCTCTTCCAGGCAGTCTGCAGCCTTCTTTCCTGCCTTGATCGGACCCTCTCCTTTGCACTCAAAGACAAACTTTCTAAGCTTCTTGAGGGGTCTGGTTACTAAAATGCCTAGGACTATGCTCAACTCCTCCGAGAGTGGTCATGGGTAGATGCATAACCTAACCTTGCTCAGTTCCAGGAGCCTGGTAGCAATGCTCAGCTTTCTAGAAGGGATGGGGTAGGGGTGGAGGGTAGGTGTACAGAAAAGAGAAAAGAATTCCTGCCTGGATCAGAGCGCATGAGCAGTGGAAGCGTGAAATGCTATTGAGGTTGGGGGAGGGAGAGAAAGGAGGGAGGGAGAGGAGGAGAGGAGAGAAGAGGAGAGAGAGAGAGACAGAGAGAGAGAGACAGAGAGACAGAGAGAGAGAGACAGAGAGAGAGACAGAGAGAGAGAGACAGAGAGAGAGACAGAGAGAGAGAGCTGGAGAGAGCTGTCATCACTGACGTCGGGCCAGGCCACTGGCCAATGGGCGACATTGGCGATTGTTCTCACGGTGGCCCCGACCGCGGCCCCGAATCTATTCATTTCCTTAAGCGCCCTGCTGCCGCCTCTGTAGTGCCCGGGGTTTCACACAGACATTAAAGACACAGAAAAGGGGTGGGGTACAAACCCAAAACTTAAAAGAAAAACACAAAACAAACAAACAAACAAAAAATCCCCACCACTTTGCATAAGTCCCCCCCACCCCCCCCCCCGGTTGTCCTTTCTCTGCACTGCCAAACTGCAGTAGTACGGGCGGCTGCCAGGCCGAGGTTCAGCAGGAGGTCCTTTCCAGGCCCAGTGGGACACTGAAATTAATATATACGTCTAGGATGCTTCAGAATCACTACCACTTCTAACGTCACCACCTCCGAAATGACCCCCTCCCCATCACCTCCATCTTTGGCCCGGGAGCACCCCTTGGTGTTGGTGGACAAAGTAATCTTGAGATACGGGTCTTTACACCTCTGCAGCAGAGGCCGTGCCCCCAGGCACCCACAGACTCAGTCTGGTAGCCTCTCCCACCTACCCCATTATCACTGCCCCTCTCCAGCTCATGGCTCCGCAGGGGACAGCAGAACTGCAGCCTAGCCGGACGAACGCAGAGGCTTTTGGGCTTTGCCTGGTCCGCCAGGTTCACAGCTGGCACCGATTTGCTCAAGATCCCAGCACCAACGCCAGAAACCTAGATGCGGCTGGGCAGGACTTGTCCCCGGGGGCCGGGGAAAGTGCGAAGCCCACTCCACCGGTTCTCATACACGCTATTTGTCTCGACAACAGGTAGCAGCTGTGGACACCATGGGCCCCAGCTCGCCGCCGCCGCCGCCGCCGCCGCCGCCGCTTCGAACCCCTCGATATTTCCGGGCCTTCATGAGCAACCTCCTCAGGCCTCCCACAACCGTCCTTTGAACGGACTCCTGCGTCTGGGGCTCCCTGGAGACATGTATGCGAGGTCGGAACCCTTTGCACCGGGGCCTACGGCCCGCAGCGACACTTTGGCAACAGCCACAGCCCTGCACGGCTATGGCGGCATGAACCTGACCGTGAACCTCGCCGCACCCCATGGCCCTGGAGCCTTTTTCCGCTATATGCGCCAGTCCATCAAACAGGAGCTCATCTGCAAGTGGCTAGGCGGTGACGGCCCAGTATCCCCGCGCCCCTGCTCCAAAACTTTCAGCACCATGCACGAGCTGGTCACGCACGTCACCGTGGAGCACGTCGGTGGCCCAGAGCAGGCTAACCACATTTGCTTCTGGGAGGAGTGTCCGCGACAGGGCAAGCCCTTCAAAGCCAAATACAAACTTGTAAATCACATCCGCGTGCACACGGGCGAGAAGCCCTTCCCTTGTCCTTTCCCAGGGTGTGGGAAAGTCTTTGCTAGATCAGAAAATCTCAAAATACACAAACGAACACATACAGGTCAGTACTCAGTGCTGTCTGTCTCGTGCGGCCCCAGGGGACACAGGCCCTTGGGTCTGAATTTCCTTAAGTTCCCGCCGAGGGGAGGAGGGAGGCAAGTTTTGGTATTGTTTCCATGAGCCAGATTTATAAAATGGTCATTAGCAGCTTCTGCCTGTAGACTCACCGTTTTCCAGAGGCTGTGTGGGAAGAGTGGTTCCAGAGTTGGGATCCCTGTTGGTAAATGGGTGCTCCTAGCTTAGAGATTTGATTTGATTTAGGATATAAAGACTGGGCCCTGGGTACTGAGCTATATCCCCAGTCCCTAAAGTTTAGTTTTAAGACAGTTTTAAAACAGCATGGTCTCCCGCCAAATCTTAACGGAAGTGGGGACTATTGTCTCACATTTACAGATCACTTTTGGAAACTCCGTCCCCTCTTTAACTTCACCTGGATTGAGGGGTCATCTGACTCATAATACCTCCTTTAGGATTTATGAGCCTTGGGGGCCTGCTTTTGTACTGTTGGCTCCACAGAAGGGACATTTTTGGGTAACCCTCGTTCTTATTTTAGTAGAGACCCAACGGGACCCACTGCCTTAAATGTCATTTACTGAGCTGTTAAGTGAAATAGGGACATGTGTCAACCACATCTGTTAGCTCTAGTTAACGGAAAGCAAAGGAGCTCAGTGAAGGAGGCTGGGGGTTGAACTCCTCTGGCCAGAAGCATCTAATTAATACAATTGCAAGAAGAAAGTTTTCACACTTTCAGAACAGCCTGTGAAGTTACATTAATTAGTTTAGCAGCCACCCTTTGACTCTCCTTACTCCCCCCCCCCCCAAGTTTAAGAAGTCAGCGTCTTCTCCCCTCCCCCATCTTGGAGGCGGGAAAAGAGAAGAAATGATACGAAGACCAGAAGTCCAGCTTGGTGCTCCGGGCTGTATCTTTCCTTTCTACAATTCTTTTTAGGACAATAACCCTTTTAAGAGTCAAAGTTCTCGATGGTTACACTGTCAAGGGATAAAGCTTGCTGAGTCTTGCTGCAAACTGCCCTCTCCATGAGGTTTAGGGGTAGGAGACTGCCATAGGCTGAGGCAAGACCCAAGTCCAGTTTGGATGTTGTTCTTGATCCCCTAGCATGTCTGCAAACATCTTGTACGGTTTTCTAAAACACGTTCTGAGATCTCTGTCATTCATCTGCTCCTCTCTCCCGGAGTTCTATTCCCAGGGACAGAGGGATGAGTAAGACCAAGATTCCAGCCCTCAGACTTGCTGCTCCAGGGGCTGGTTGACAGCACCTGGAAGGTGGATGCACAATCCGGGGCTGGAGAAAGAACTCATCTTTAATGGCAGGGATTTTGAAGAACTTTTACTGCTCTTTGCCGGCCCACTGTTTGAAGTCTGTGAAGCAGAAAATGGTTAAATTCTGAGCGCAATCGACCTACATCAGAGAAGCACAAGTGTGCCTGGCTGGCTCTCAGGTTTGCGTGGACGCAAGGCAGAATTCTGCGTGTTCTTTTCGGTCTTAGTCCTGATTCATTACAGCTTGGGTTAAAAAAAAAAAAAAAAAAAAGCAAAACAAAACAAAACTCCACAGAGCCACCCCTGTTCGGAGTCTCCCTCAAATGTCCTAAGTAATGGAAAGAAAAGGAGGAGGCAAAGCAGCAACAAAATGTTTCTCAAATGGCAATAGAACTCTCTACAAATTATTCATGAAGACAGTTTTCGATTCAACAGGAAAATAATTGCCTTTTCAAATATTAATGGCGTTTCATTTCCATCGAGTCGCGGAAGCGGCGATCAGGAGCAGATTTCTTAGCTGAGATTGTCCCGAATGTGACTCCCAGGCCTGGCTCTGGAGGCGGCGGGTGAAGAAAGGTTTCCCTCTGTAGCGGTGACAGAGACCCGGGAACAATGGTGCGGCGGCGGCGAGGGAGGCGCGGGCCAGGAGCGCGCGCCGTGCCAACCTCCCCTACTGGCGCTCCTCCCGGGACCCTTGCCCTGGGCTCTCCCCACCTTTCCCCGCAGTCAGTCAGCCCTCGTGGGGGGGTGGAAGTGGAGGGGGGGGGGGATACAGGCCGGTGCCCCGGCCGCTCTGGGGCGGAGTCATCGCGAAAACAGACCGAGCCACAAGTGCGAGAAAATGGCGCTGGCCAGGCGTCCTGCAAGCCGGCGAACTTTGCGCTCGCCCGCGCGGAAGCGGGCTCCGGAGCCGGGACCGAAGACCGGGCCGGAGGTTCGCGGCCTACCCGGCGCAGCCAGGACTCAGGTCCTCCCGCCCGAGACAGGCCCAGCACGGCGGCGCCGCAGGGTCCACCCTCCCACCCAGGGCGTCGCGCAGGGACTTGGGGGAGGGGAAGGGCGAGGGGTGGCGGGGGTAACGGGGGGGGGGGGGGAGGGCTGTCAAGCGCAGAGACCAGGGCGCCTCCTGCAGCTGGGGAACGCTAAGGCCCAGCTGCACTGGCCTCCTAGGGGCCTGATCACTCCCTGGGACTGAAGCATTTCAGTACCTGCTTCCCCTCTCCCACCCACCCCCTTCTCTGTTTCTCGTCTGGAGCGAAATACTTCTCTATTTTACACGAGGAGACGCTGGAATGGGATATATGTGTAGCTGAATTTTTTTTTCTTTCTCCCCCACCCCACCCCGGTGAGGGAATTCTATTCTTAAATTCTAATCTCAAATTCTACCCCCCTCCCCCCCCCCCCCCCAAAATCTTATTCTCTTTTGTGGGTTTCAAATGATTTTTTTTTTGTAAGTTATCTTATGAAGAAGAATGGGAAGGGAGGGAGGAAAGTTTGGGAACGCTGATGGAATCAGAGGAGAAAAATCCGGCCACAAATAGGGACACTGATTTGTTCATTATACATCTCCACTTTTTCGTAAGACTGTGCCTTGTCCTGTGAAAACGGCAGCGGGCAACATCTTCCAGAGGACCCTAGTGCACCAGCTGTACTCCAGCAAGGGTGAGCCCTATCGGTGGACAGTGCGGGAGAGACGGGATCACCCGCTGTGGCCCGAGCCAAAGGCAGGCAGGTTACTGTAAACCTCAGTCTCAACCTGAGCGTCAACGCCGCGGTGGAATGGGGTCTTTGTTGGTTTTATCAGAGAGTCTTTCCTGTAAAGCACGGAAGAAGAGGCCACAAAGCCAACAGTGGAGCATCTTGCTCCCCAGTCAGTTGCTAGAGAGATTCTTGCACCCCTGATCACCCCAGGACTATCAGCTGCTTAGAGCACAGACACCCTCCACTTTCCTTTCCCAAACAATGCCAGCTGAGCCGGAGACTTGAAATTCTGGGTTGGTAGTGGGTGGGTCTTTCCTTTTCCACAGAGCAGCAAATTCAGGCAGCAAAGAACTCCTGGAATAAGGCTTGGCCCAACCAGTATTCCCGAAGCTTTGTGCGTTTCCCTGCCTTCCTGCAGTTTTACCTAGACCAGCAGTACATCCGGTGGTCAGAGGAGGCGGACCTGGCTTACCGGTGGCAGGCACTCATCGAAGCTTGCTACACTCAGGGGCTGTGATTTCAACAGAGACTTAAGATCGGTCTTGGTCTGAGCCTACTTTCCCATACTGGCCTCTGGGCTCTCAGGAAGGCGGGAATTGTCTGGGGACGACCATAAACCTGGAATTGTCAGTTTGGACTGAGAGTCCCCCACCCCCCCTACACTCGACAAGGTCTCCGCAATACTGACGGATCCGTACAATAAAATATTATCAGCGGCAAACATTATCTTGAGGGATTTCAGATAGATTAGATTCCCCAAGAGTTGAAGAATGCTGCAGTAGTTTGCCTTCAGTGAGTGAAACGTAGAGGGGCCTCTATTTCCTGGAAAAACAGCCTTTAAGGGGAATCATTGCTCAGAATGTTTCCCACACTACGCACTACGCATCCTCTCATTGCCTTGGCACTTGCACAAAACCTACTTTAGAAAACACTTTGGACCAGGATGGAGTATGCGTCCGGCGGATGGCTGGGCAAAGCTCACTAGGGCAGAGACAGATGGCCTGGGCAGTAACTTCAAATCCAGCAAACGTGAACTCCTCTATCAACTCGATTCTTTGGACAAAGGTGCTCCAGTCTCCTCATAGATTAAAGTTGGAGGAAAACAACGTGCGTGGATCAGGGTTCTTTAGAATGGAAATGACTATGAAGTAGTCACGGTCGCTCCTCCTCCTCCGACGCCCCCCGCCCCCACCCCCAGGCACAGGACGAAGAGGGGGAGGGGTGGCAGTCTGTAGGAGCGGGCTTCCTCTTCTCATTGGGTGGGGGAGGGGTGTCAGACCTAAAGCACACAGGAAAGTAATTTCTGAAAATCTTTTGTGGGTCTTTTGCTGAAAACAAAAGAGCAACGGGAAGGGTACAATCCGGAGACTGGGACGCAGCCCACACCCTTCTAATGTCTCTGCATTACCCCCCTTCCTAGGCGAGAAGCCCTTCAGATGTGAGTTCGAGGGCTGTGAGCGGCGTTTCGCCAACAGCAGCGACCGCAAGAAGCATTCGCACGTACACACGAGCGACAAGCCTTACATGTGCAAGGTGCGCGGGTGTGACAAGTGCTACACGCACCCCAGCTCTCTGCGGAAGCACATGAAAGTTCACGGTCGCTCGCCGCCACCCAGCTCTGGCTACGACTCAGCAATACCGTCCGCTCTCACGTCTCCCTCGTTAGAAAGCGGCCGTGAGCACCCGATAGCCTGCGCAGCGGCGGTGGCGGTGCGTGGCACAGACATGAGCGAATGGTACGTGTGTTCGGGCTCCTGGCTCAGTGCAGGCTGACTCTGCAGCGCCCCCACTCCAGCCTCACGCCACCTCTGGGCCCAGCCGCAGCTACCACCGCCTCCAGTATCAGGGCTGCTTACCCGCGTGCGGCTCTGGTTTATGTCGAGTGGAGTCTAGGCTCCGCCACTGAGGCTTCAAGGAGTAGGCCGGGAACGAAGGGAGGGAGAGGAGAGGGCAGGCGAGCAGATAGAGCCCGCTAAAAGTTACTGGAGGTCATTGAATATGCTGATACTAGATCTGTATACAAAAACATAAAGTGGTCATTCTACGCTCACATTCTGTACTCTCCTTTAGCCATGAAACCGATGTCTGGGATAAAGAGACTGATAAAAAAAAAAAAAAGACAACAAAAACTTATTAGAATTTATTCACAATTCTGACAACGGCGGGTGGCAAAAGTAAAGCTATAAATTTTCCCAGTGGGTGTGGAGGGGTGAAAAAGATTTTCCGTGAGGCCTGGGCCACTGCTTCCCCAGCTCCCAGGCGCAGACTCTTTTTCTTTTCCTCCTCTTGCTCATCAATCCCAACCGGAGGAGTTCAGAGCCCAGGAGGTGGCAGACAGAATTCCACAACCATTTTCTCGCAGCCCATTTATCTTTTCCTTTGCCACCATACCCTCTCCTGTTCCTTGGCTAGTCTTGAAATACAACAACAACAAAATAAGCAAACAACAACAAAGAAACACAGAATTCCAGCATTTTCCAGCCACCTCTGTAAGGGAGATAAGTAATGGGGGGGTGCTCTCCCCTTTTCTTGGGATACAGCATACCTCCAATCCCAATGCCTACCAGAGCACAGAGATAAGTCTGCTCTGACAGCTCTCAAATTCGATTTACATTTTTGTACTTGCAGTGGGGAGTAAGTCCAAAACAATAGGAAGCATGGACAAAGGAAAGCTAGAAGGTTTTCAAGAATTCTGAGTTGGGAAGCTTCCAGGCTTACTTTTTCCAGCCCCCATCTGTTTAGAACCTCAGGTGCTCCAGTCAGGGATATGGAGCTGGGGGATGTCATCACTGAATCAAGGTCTCCACAGCCAGGGATGCATGTACCTCACAGAACAGTGTCAATTCTCTAATAGCGTTTTTGTCAGAAACGACACAATGTTAGCTTTATTTAAAAAGTTTGTGGGCATGTGTGAAATAAAGAGCAACAACATTATAAGAGTTGAATGTATTTGATGTGCTGGTTATGAAGTCCTCCTGGAAAAAAAAAATCAGATATTGGTGGAGGCAGAGAGCAAGGCCTCTGCAGTTCTCAAGAGGGAGAACACGGGGGCTTGCTTCTAGTCTGCCACCCTCTGTAGGGAAGGAGGAGTTGCCTCAAAACCCTAGCTGAAATTTAAATAGAGAAAAACACCGAAGGAAAGAATGATGGCAAAGGAGAGGGGACAGACAGTACAGGCAGACTTGTCCAGGTCACTACAAATCTGAAATTAATACGTGGGAAAGGTGAAGCATTTCTGCCCGGAAGGAAGGCCCTAGGAACTCAACATTACAACCTGAGCCCTTAGGCTGGAGGGTGTAACTCTGTGGTAGAGACTTGGCCACTTCCCATGAAACTCTCCGGTTCTCCCCAGTGCCACCAAAAATAGGTACATTAGATACAATAAAAGCTGGACAAAAAAAAAAAAAAAAAAAAAAAGTCTTCGCACCACGAGAACTTGGCTGCATTGTTTTTGTATCCCTTCTTGCTCAAAATTCAGTAGAAAATTCTCACTTGGGTCCCACAGACCCCACAACTTCTGTCCAATAAAGCAACCACCTTGGCTGGAATGGAGTGCTCACCCCTAATGAAATCCAGAAGCTTTCCAAAGTAGCTCTAGTGAACCTGTTGTTGAGTTACAACCTAGCCCAGAGGCAGCCTGGGACAGTTAGAAGCAAAGAACTTGTTCCCATGGGCAAGTACTAACCTCGCTGCCAAGGTACACAGAACATTTGTGGGACTTGATGCCTCTGCTGATATTATAAAGCTGCCCCGCCTCAAACAGGGCTCCTTTCTTTCTCTCCTGTTTCAAAACACTTCATTTTGCCGTTCACCCTAGTCCAAAATAACGAAATGAAATAAAAATATTTGGCCGATCACTAATCGCCTTTAATTTTTCATTTGCTTGTTACAGATGTTGCTTGCAAGGTAATCTTGCCCTGCGCAGCTGAGCGCCGGCATCTTGCGCCTGCGACATCAAAGGGCTCACTCACAAAGCAGTGTTTCTTCGCCACGGTGCATCTTCATGGTAAGTTAGGATTTCTATGGCAATGGGCAAGTCTCACTGAAATCCTGAAAGGCCGAGCCTGGAGCCCGTCCAGGCTTTTCATTAAGGACATAATATTTACGTCTAACAGGCCTTTTTTCTTGTGTATACAAGTATATATTTTTGTTTGACGCGGACTAAATCATTTTCATTTAATTTCCGGTAAACAAAACCCACGCGAATGGGCACTTGTTCCCGATCATAATAAAAATGGATAATAATGCAAGGGAAGAAAAGGGCCGCTTGAATCGCCGCTCAGCCTTCTTTGTTTCTGCTTTCTGCGGTGATCAGAGGGCGTATTTGGGTTTGATGGCGAGTTTCTAAAGGCGAGGAAATGGTTTGTAAGAGGGAAAAGAAAAGGAGAAAGGTCCAATCAAGCTCGGGTTGTTCAAAGAGTCGGGTTTTGGGGTTGAAAGTGTGAGTTTGACGGTGCATCAGCACGCCGCGTTAGGCTCGCCATGGAAATGCGCGCGGGGAGCGGCCGCTTCAAAGGCGGCACACTTCACTGCGGACACTCTATTAAGATACATTTGCGCTGACCTTTGCTTTCACGCCATTTAATACTGTCACCGTGCTCTCCAGTATATACTTCCTCCCAGGACCTGTCTTGCCAGTGTTTAGGGGTTCACCCTGCACCCTGATGTAGGGGGGCTTTGGTACCAGGGATTCTTTCAAGAAAGGGAGGAGGAGCCGGACTCCCGAACATCTTGACAGCGCCCATAGGCCCTAGAGTCAGAGTAAATGACTAGAGCATCCTGAGAAACTTACCAAAGGAGCATCCCCAGCTCGAGTGTCAGCAACACAGAGCCCAGTGGGGAGCTAGGACGAAGGTGGCCAACCTGGGAAGTACAGGGAGCTGTTAAGCACGCCTCAGGGACAGTTAGTTCCACTGCATTCCCCAGAGGTGCTCTACTGCTTCCTCACCCTAGAAGTGTCGCAGCCCCTTAAACTTTTCCTCGGATGTGCCACTGTGTGGTAGCCTTAGGTTTGGGAAGGCTTTGGACACAAACTGAAAAGCCCAAGGCCAAGGGGATGGAGAAGATGGCAGCAAAGTTAGAAGTCCATGTTCTCTTAATTGTCTTGTTGTTTATTTTATCCAAGTACCCTAGTGAATAGGGGAAAAATAAACACGGTGGAAAAAAAAAATCAAACAGTAGCGTCTTCTTTAGTGCCTGTCCTTGTGGTTGAATAAAAAGGATGGTCTGCCTTCTATTGAGCTGAGAAATCTTTGAAGTGGGAGTTATTATCTGAGACATTCTTGCTTGTCGTCCTAACAACGCTGATGAAATGTAAAAGGTTCTTTGTCAGCGATTTGTTCTCCTCTCTGTCAAACTCACTTTGCCCCATTGGTTTCAAACCATTGCTAAAGAGATAAAATCAAATGTCTTAAAAGAAAAAAAAATCCCTACACTCCACCAGTAGATAACTTTAGGGATAAGTTTTGCTAAGAGGAAAAAAAACAAAAACAAAAAACAAAAGCACTGTGTAGTTTCAGTCTTGGTGATGTGTGTAGATGTTGGAAGACCCTTTGCACAAACACTGGTATATTAGGTAATGCGAGAAGGTAGAGGCAGAGGGTATGTGTCCCAAGTCTATGCTCTTGTGTTTATGCTTTCTGTCCTGGTCTGCATCTCATCAGCCCAGGTTTACTAAACTGGATGGATTCTCTTGGAGATCTCTCAGGCTCCAAATATTCCTACCTGGGGTTCTTGGAACTTAAGCTTGCCAATAAGTGATGGATGCTTAAGTTTTCCCTTTTTCAAAGAAACTTGTGCTATAACTAGATCTGTTGTGTTTCCTCACCACTAGCAGCAATCAGCACACACTTTCTGTCATTAATCTAAAGGATGGTAGCATAAGCAAGAGAAACATTTTAATATTTCCTTTATTATTACTGTTATCTTGGAGTCCAGAAAGTTTGGTTTACAAGATAGTGACCAAAAAGTGCATGCACATGCCAACCCCTTCCCCTGTGTGCAGTTCTTCATTTTATATTGTGCCTAGAAAAGAAACTTTGCCCCTGTTCAGATCTTCTTAACTCCCTACTGTAGTTCTAAAGGTGATTTAAATAAGATTGTGCCCATCCCCCTACCCTATGTGCTTACTGAATGATTTGTGAAGACCTTTCCCCAAGTTGTAACCCATGTGATCGGTTATAGTTGCTGCAAAATGTCTCTTATATTGATGTTGTTTGTTTACTTGATTCTCCATATGTCTGTATTGCTAATTTATGGGAGAATATAATGATTGCAATGGATGTGAATTAAACAGTCAGGCAAGTATTTTATAATCATCACTAACATATACACAGGTCTGAGTCAACCCTTAGATTATTGGTACCTTGTCTATCCACATTGTGATCTGAAAAATCTCTCCCCTTAACAGCAGTTAAATTATGAACTAACCTGAAAGAAAAAAGTTGTTGTGTGTATTTGACAGTGATTGTTCAATAAAAACAAAGTTGAAAGCTGAGGCTTTTCAAGGTTTTCAACCTTCTTGAAAACATGTACATGTAAGTTAAATAAAATGAGTTTTTTCCCTCCAAAAGTCTTTGTGTACATGTGCCTTCTCTTTGCTGTGTAATTTGGAAATAAATGATTGGATGCTTTCCTTTTCCAGTGTCCAGTTATTGCTTCATCATCTTAGGAGAGGTTTGCGGCTCTCTTACGGCTGCTCGTCCTTTTCCCCATCTTTCTTCATGGTTCAGCAGGATTCTATTTGGGCCTGCCACTTGAGATAACAAAATAGGAGACCTGTCGAAACAATGACTGGAGAGAGATCTCTCTGCCCACAATCTCACCCCAATGACACTAATGGCAGCAACTAATTTACATTTCAGAAGAGAAAAGATAAATGATTGCTCAGGGGTCTGTCTGGCAAGGATGCCTTCCTAAGCTTGTAGACTCTCATGAACCACCTCTGATTCTTAGCACAAGGCCCAGGGACTAGTAAGAAGTGAACAAACTTGGAAAAAGATAGGGAATTGGCTCCAAATCTGCCTAAACTGATGGTATGATGTAGGCACAGCTGCTTGCAGGGATCTTGTTAGAACTCCAGGTAGGCAGAGGTCCCCAGAAGGATCTGTACAGGTTTTCAACCTTAAGACTGGAAGGCTACACTCCCATGACTGGTGAGTTTTAGCATGCTCCCTGTGTCTTTATCTGGCTTGCCACTAGAGAACTTTTCCCAAATGTATCAGAATCATCTTAATCACAAGATCAGTCCCTTACTTCCACTGTGGTCTCTGCTGGTAGAATCCAGTACCCTTTTTGGACCCCCAAATTCTTCCCAGATGTCACATCTTGGAGGTGTATGCCTGACTTCTTTCTAATGGCTGAGAAGTTTGGTCTGATGATCCTGACTGGAGTGAACAATTGTGTGGAGTGGGAGAGTGATAGATACTGTGGGGAGAATGGTAGGTGATCTTAGATAGTATCTTGAACAACTAGCTTGTAGCCCAAGGATTCCTAGAGGGAAAAGTTCTAAAACTTAAGAAGAAGAAGAAGAAGAAGAAGAAGAAGAAGAAGAAGAAGAAGAAGAAGAAGAAGAAGAAGAAGAAGAAGAAGAAGATAGACACTTACGAAAGGCAGACACCAGGCTCTCCCAGGTCTGGACTCTGCTGTGTCTTGGTAGCCTGGAGTCCTCTCAGCCTCTGGGATTGCCCAGTCAGGACTAGAGAGGAGATCCTAAAAACCAACCAATCTGCAACTTGCTATCCCATGCAGGCTAGTGGCAAACTGGCAAGGCACTGCCTGTTCTGTGCCAAAACCACTTCACATTGTGGAAAGAAAAGAAGGTGTTCGGAGGGTGGCTCCTTTGACATCTTCCAGTAGGCTTTTGGAAAAGAACAGTTCTGCCTTTGAAACTTCCTGGTCCCAGCAAAGAACCCAGGGTAAGGGTAGAGGAAAGAGGAACTCTGCTCCAGGCTATTGGGAGCATCACCATTTCCTTCTAACTTTGTTAAAGTTTGTCTGTCTGTCTGTCTGTCTGTCTATCTATTTCTATCCATCTATCTATCATCTGTCTATCTATCTATCTATTTATCTATCTATCTATCTATTTATCTATCATTTCTTTCTTATTTTTCATGAAGAGTAGAATCGTACAACCTTGGTCCAAGAATTGAACTCTTTGGTCTCCAAGTGTCCATAGCGAGACTCTCTCTAGAATCACTTTATCTTCTAGGGCAGTCACCCATTCTGTAGTGACAAGTGGCTAAGGCAGCTTAGGGACACAGTCAATGACACTCATCTCCTTACCAACTCAGGCTTCACCCTTGTTATTGAGCAAGAGAGCACCAGGCCCAAATTTCGCTGGCAACATAGTGACATCAGAAGGGAAGAGGCAGTCTGTTTATTGATTACTAGCCCTGTATCCTCACGGAAGGATACAAATTCACTCCGATTTGATTCCTGTACCTTTAAGAACAATCAGACCAACATTTTAAAAATACTGTAACACATTTGATAAGCTTGTGTGTTAAATAGGGAATCCCTGAAACATTTAGGGGTAAATGCTGGCTGTGCTGTAACTGTTCCTTTTTCACTCCTGTTTTCCTAGGTGTCCCTTAGCCCCTCATGGAATTAGGTAACTATTTGGGAGCTTTTCTACATGTGGAAACCTCATGGCACCCTGAGGATTGGGTAGAATCCAGGGGCTACTATAATGTTGCTTTTCTGAGAATTTCAACAATACTGTAAGTCCAGCACCGAAGCAGAGACACAGTCTTTTAAAGCCCTAAGAAAAATTAGTGAGAATTTCTTTTAGTATAGAATAAAGCTGAAGAACCTGATGGTGTTAATGTCACTCTTAAGACTTGTTAAGGCTTTGGCATTATACTGAACTCCATGGTCCTGTGAGCCTAGGTACTGGTTTTTTGAATTGTATTCCATGTGCATTCCACGTGGGCTCCTCAAGACTTTGTGAAGGGAAGTGAAAATGCATTTGGGAAGTGAGAGCCAGCGAGGAAAGATAAGTTGGAGACAAAAGTCAGCCACAAATATATTCTTTCCAGCAAGGTGTGAGCACCTTTTTATCAATCGTGGTTTCATATTACTAAATCTTCATTGCAGGAAAAAAATGAGTAACATCACAGTCATCCAGTGGCCAGATGCTCTAAAGTACTATTTTCTGCTTGTCATTGGCTTCTTAACTTGTCATCCAGATAGTCTGGCCTTTTATCCAAATATCACCAATGAAAAGAGTGAATGAGAACTTTGTCAGAAAGTTACTGAGTTTCCGCTAAAAAAAAAAAAAAAAAAAAAAAAAAAATCACTCAAGAAAAGAGAAATCCACTCTACAGTTTGAGGAAGAGGTATCTAAGGTTGTGCCCATCCACAGTCCAGTGATTTTCCAAACATCTAAAGCAGTTCTTTGAAAAAGAAATTAGAAAAATGCCTCCGGGTGCAAGTTAATTTAATGTATATATGTCCAGTGTAATAGATTTTGAAACTTGACTCACCTATTTTTTTTTTTTTTTTGGTCCTTTACAAGAACCAAAATATAAGTGACAATATAGATCAATTCAAAACAGGGAAGTACACGGCTCTGACCTTACAGTGGATAAACAGCCTTGGGAAATGTCTGTGGGAGGAAAACAACATGATTTGGTAACTATGTGGCTTTGCTTCACTGTTGTAGAATAATGACAGAGCAGAGAGAAAGCTAATCTACCACAACATCACCAGTCTCTAGCAACCTACCAAACCCATGGATGAGTTTTTGTACTGTTGCTGAGTAACTGGCTCCCTAATGAGTCACACCCTCCTCCTCAGTTAGTTAGATGAGAGTCCAAGTCTTTTCTAAAACTAGTGAGACACTACTCAGTGTAAGGTCCCTTGTTTGTCCTTTTCAAGGATTTACTCAGGGTCTAACAGTTGGACAGCTTTTGTACTCATCAATGTATTAATTTAAGTTAAAAAAAAATACTGTCAGAACTTTGGTAAAAGATGTTTTGCCTGAAATATACATATCTGTAAGCCCTAAAAAGTACACCTTCCTCTTTTACTTCTTTCCTCTGAGATAAAAAGCACAGTCCCCTTATGCATCTAAGCAATTGTTGCTCATACTGTGGTGCTTTTCACCTGACAAACATGTTTCAAATATACTACAAAAAACTCCCTTACATTTTCGGCTGCTCTTTCTAGTGAGTAAGAAATCAGTAGTAAAATGTTTCTTATTGCCCTCAAAGCCTGCCAACTTTCTTTCAGCTAAAATACTGTTGTGGAAAATCAGCCTCCTGTAAGTGTGAAATATCATTTCATTGTAAAAAGTTTTTTGTTTTTTGCTTAAAAGGAGTGCTAATCCAACTTCCGGAAACTGTTCTGAGTTATTCCACCAGACCCTTTTCAAAGGGGATTAGCGGGGCTTTGGGAGCAAAATCCTTCTGTTTTATTCAACCTCTGATTTTATGTTATAATTACTGCTTGTAAAGGCTCCAGGATTAGTATGCAGGCACTGTCAGGACATGATGCAGGTGCTGTTCTAATGGTTCGGCTTTTTAATTAAGAAAAGAGGTAAGAAAAATCGAATCATAAAAACACTTTTGTGAGAGCTGAGAACATGGCAGTGACTGCATGAATAAAGCCTTTATACCTTCCACTGACAGGTCAGCCACTGAGGCTCTGACTTACGACCTTTTCAGGGCCAGACAATAGTGAACAGCTTTCTCACCTTGTCCCCACAGACAGATCTTATGGAAATTGCCATAAGTAGCTTGACTTCCACAAAAGATAGGCAGTTCAAATGGATATATGTCTAGATTGAAATGCCTGCTCTTGGGTCCTTACTACAGGTCTCTTGTTCTCTGGATCCCTTCTCATGGGTGGGGGAGGAGTGTATGTGGAAGGGCACAGAGAATAGGTGGGGTAATGGAATCTGCCCTGAAATAACCTTACAGGGCACCATTGCCATGGCCAAGGTGGACTCCTCCTCCATCCTGGGGGCAACAAATCAAGGAAAGGTTATAGAAACCCAGGCAGCAGCTGCAGACTTTCTTCACTAGGTTTTTCTTGCACGAACACTTCATAGCCTTCTTGGGGGCAGTTCCACTCACTCAGTGGGTGTGCCTGGGTCCTTCTGCCCCAATAACCACACAGCGATCTTCACCTGTGAATAAAAAACATTCTTGCGACAGCCCTACAAGTTCTTCAGGCCTTCCCTGGCAGGGAAGCTGGGGCCTTCTCAGCCTTTTAGGACTATGTAGGTCCTAATTTGCATCAGAGGCTCCAGTTTGTACTCAGCTTTGCTAAAGTCCAGAGCCCACACGTGGACTCTCTGCCTTCCTCTGGCCCTGGTGAAACGCCACACAGGCCTTTTCTCCTGCCCTTCCCAGGCAGGAGCTCTGACTGGTGACCTGGTCCAGGGCAAGCAACTCAGGCCTCGCCCTTCCGAAGGAAGCCAGGATGCTCCTAGGCCCTACCGAGAACAATGCAAGTATTAGGATATCAGCTGCCCGCGCAATGATCACGCGTTCAACGATTTTGTTTTCACGGCTGAAGGGGCTTTTTTCCAATGTAAATCAAGCGCTTTAGTTATTAAGGCCGAACACTAATCTCCAACAACCTTGACATAATGTGGCCGGGCGCGCTGGCCCACTTCGCACCTGCAGCCTGAATAGGCCTCCTTGTCAATGGGGGACACGCTTGTTGCCCCTGCTTGGAAAAGAGGGGAGTGAATAAGTCAAGCTTTGTGAATGCCCATGCGCGCTCTCCCTCTAGCCTTTGATCACCGAAAATGTCTTCTAATTTGTCCCTTTTTCATTGTAACAACGTTTTCAAGGCCCTTTCTATTTTTTCCAAACCCCACCTTTATAAAGAACATAAATCGCGCCCTGAAACAAAAGGGGCGCGCCCAGTCTAACTGTCACTGTCTCTCTCCAGTGCTTCCTGCGGGTTCTTGGAATTGCTAGAAGGCCCCCAGCGTTCCAAAGCTCCAGATCTGGGCTTTGGGCTTTCGGAAAGGAGATAGTAGGGAGGAGGAGGAGGAGGAGGAGGGCAACTAGGAGGAGAAAAGGAGAAGTGGGGGCAGAGGGGACAGGTTAGGGTGAGGGCAATCCATCCCTCTAGCCAAGTTCCTAGGCTAGAGAGCCCTGGGGCTGCATGGCCTCCCCAGGTGTTCTCAGCAGGGTCCGTAGAAATGGAAAGGAGCAATTCATTTTGTCTCTTAAGACAGGTGTGGGCACTCACTCCACTCTGCCCACTGGTTTCACAACCTTCTCTGCCCTTCTACCCTTTCCTTCCATCAGCCATCATTCTATGTCCTCCACAGAGCCTAGGGACTTGGGAAACTCTCGCGAAAGGCTTCCTGCTCCGTACCCACAGATAAAATCCCAACTATTTCACGGGAAATCCAGAAAGCGTTTTAGGAACAGCCCCAGAAGAATTTTAACAGGAAAACAACAGTAACAACAGATTGGTATTTTGCACTGTGTCACAAAGCAATCTCCTTGTAGGATGCTGCTTCTATTCGGGTTTGGAATTCATTCAACATCTATATGGGAACACACAGGTATTAATGACGTCGCCGTCTCATTTGTTGGCCTATTCATTGTTAGGCTGCAAATCAGTGGGCAGTCCCATCTCTCCTCCCTCTCCAGCCCCTACTCCGAACACTGGTCCAGCTGAGCTTTCCCAATACCCTGGACAAACCTCTTGCTAGAATACTTTTTTTTCTATTAGAGGTTGTACTTACTCTTCTTACCTCATTGAATGTGTGTGTGTGTGTGTGTGTGTGTGTGTGTGTGTGTGTGAGAGAGAGAGAGAGAGAGAGAGAGAGAGAGAGAGTTATTACTTTAGTGCAGTCTCCCAGAATGAAAACTAACATATCCCACTAATACCGTTTAACACACACTGCCGTCTGGCTAGGAAGCATGCATCCTTCAAGAAAGAAGTCAACATTTGTTTTCCACATTAAAGGGCGTTTAGTTGCCAGCAGATAAAATAATTCCAAGGACCACTTTTTAATTCGATGGATGGCAACCGCAGGGGTCTAAAAGAAAACAATGACGACGACTATAGACACAAATAACTAAATTACCAAAACGTTAGCATATCTCTAGGCTTCATTAATATGTAACAGACTCCCCAGTTAATCTCCAAAAGCCAGTGTTCCCCCTGTAAAATAGCACTCTGGGACGAATTGTACACGAGATCAATCACTGCTAATGTAAGAAGGTTTCCTGCAAGAAAGGGGGAAAGCTATTCACACCTTCAAATAGAAGCTTTTCAGATTTAAGAGTAAGGGCCATACATCACCAAGAATAAATGATTATGAATTGATAAACGCACCCTCCAGCGATTAGCTATGTGATGCTATTTATCATTTCTTGGGTGGCAACGGTTGAGTTTTTTCTTCTCCTTTGCCTACTTTTAAAGTCATTTGACTGTCTGGAAAGAAAAGTCTGAGAAGCAGAGGAGAAGAAAAAAAAGGTAGCACATGAAAAAGTTTGTATTTGCATAAACTGTAAGTCATCAAAATGACAGCTGTGCAGAGAGAAACCTGTGTGGGTTCAGAGAAGTGAGTAGGAACCAGTGTGACCCTTTTGTGGCTGCCTTGTTGACTGGGGAGCAGGGGGTGCTTGCACATTGAAATTGACAAATCAACAGCTGTCTTTTTCTCTCTTCCCCATTAGGTTTTCTCTTCTGCATAGACTTCACATACTATATGCTAAGCAAGTAGTTTACCATTTGTGAAATGAATTATTAAACCGCTTCTCTCTTCCCCCTTCCTCAGTCTTTCAGGGGAAAGACTTTGCTTGAGCCCTGGAGTAGCCCAGCTCTCCTCTGCACCAAGCTGTAGCTGAGAGGGAATCCTCCTGCTAGCCACAGTTGTCTAGGGAAACCAGAGCTCTCAACCAGGCATGGGTGGAAGACTCCTGGGGACCCTGTTTGCTGTTTGTAACACAAAAGCATATGCAACCTCTAAACATTCCAAGAGAGACAAAAGGCTGGAGCAAAGGGCTGACTTAACTCTGGCTAAAACTGGCAGCCCACCCCCTTGCTTAGTCCAGGTCTGGAGGCTAAGGGGAAACCTTTAAGGCCAATTTTCCACAGGAGTTAGGGTTGGAGGTGGGCTAGGGCAGAGGCATGGGGGAGGCAGGGAGCAGATTCTTGGTGGTAAAGTGAAAATCTATTCAATACAGGTTGAGGGGAATCCATGCTTCTAAAAGGTCATGCTTCTAATCTAGAGCTGCCTGTCTACCACAAGGTAGACACACAAAATCCTTTGGTGAGACGGGGGCTGCAATATGAGTGTCAGTGTATATTCCCTTTGGTTGCTCTTCAAATATCTGTTAGGAAGCCAAATACAACAGGTACCTGCCCACTATTCCCTGCTCCCCCCCAAAATTGCTGGCCTCCTCAAAAAGCAGACACTGTACCATGTTTAGTGACAGTCCAATTTTGGCAATTGAGTTGGGACTTTGTGGCAACTATTCAGAGGCTTCTGTGCCTTGAGGGTGTTCAAACTGGGAAGGAAGTTGAAACCTCCGGTGCCAGAATGTGTGATTTACCATGACCCCTGAGTTGAAGGAGAACATTAGGAAAGGCCAGTGCCTGTTTCAAGATAATTTCACACAGTGGGACCTAAGTTGTGTATGGGATCTGTTTGCTTAGTTTGGCTATCTGTGGGTTGTGGCTCTAAGCTTGTCACAGTGTTAAGTCCTCTTTGGGGATGGTCCAAGTAAAGATGCAGCCTCAACCTTGCAAATTCTTTGATGATTGTGAAATAAATCCAGAACATTCTCCTAGAGGCAAGAGCAGGGCCTGTTTCAGGTTTGCATTATCAATACATTTTGAAGATAATATATTTAAAGAAAGTTCTCTACCTATATGAAATAAAGACTTCTCAAAAAGTTAGTAAAAACAAAACACAAGAAACAACAGTTTGGAGACTGGATATAAAATAACTAATCATGTACCCCAAAGCTTAGAATAAATGATAAGGCTGCTACAAAATAAACTAATGTATGGAGAGTAGGAGAAGGAAGAAAATATCTCTAGTTTTCAGTTCATGCTTTATTATATAACTTTTCTTGTCTCTCCCTTCATGGCCTTTTCTCTCATTTTCATAACTCCTGACAGGTTGGTGTGCTTGAAGGACTGACTCAGGCGGTACTGGCAGTCCGAAAATGACACTTAGTTTTACTTTCAAAGCTGTATCAGTTCTGTGACTTACAGAAGAGACATAGAGAAAGAATGATCTCAGAGTCTTGAAAAGAAAACATCTATTCCTCTTGAATCTCCCACCAAAGAGGTCTTTAATACTTTGCACTTCATACTGGCTCCAGGGAAGAAAAAGTACATTGATAATAAACCCTATATAATGAACAAGTTGTCACCATGAAGATTTAATTTCACAACTCCAACAAAGAATATTATTCATTTATTTTATAGTGTTTTTTTCAAGATTTTATTCTTAAGTTTAAATTTTAATGACATTATCTTCTCATGTAAAATCTGTTTTTGAAATAAAGGATTCTCTTTTATGATATGTTTTTAATAGTGAAAGTCTCTGAAGATCTATAATGTTATTATTTATCTGAAGTCTGGAGCTCTGAGAGCTGTATACACGATGTAATTGCTTTAACATGTTTTCATAAATTACATTCAGAAATGTGTCATAGTAAATTACCTTTGTAATAAAATGTAAAAAATGCAAATGGCTGTGGTCTTTATTACGTTTTAAGCCATTGGTTTATCTGCGCTATTTCACTTGTCACTTGCACAATATGTTGGCTGAAGGGGCGGCACAGTTTGACAGCAGAGAGCTGGGTCCTGTGTGTAATCTTGCAGGCACGTACAGTTTGGGTCATTTCCTCATCTCCCGCAGAAAAGACATTATCCCACTCATATTTACATACTTTTCAATATTTGTCAAACAATCATAAATTATAAATTAATGAAATGTTCGACAGTCTTCAGAGATCAGACTAATGAAGACATTTACCTTTTTGGTGATTTTGAGTCTCATCTTTCTAAGTTTAATGACATTCCAGTGCTCATGCTTTATTAGGCTTTATTAGATTTGTCCTTCACTCCTGCTGTCATTCAGATGTCTTTGCAGAAACGTCACCTGCTTCAGGTAGGAGAACAAATCTACTCTGATAAGGGACCCTTCAAAACAGGAACTCTTCAGCCTTAATTTTAAAGAATTAAGGTCAAATTCAATTTCAAAGACTACTAGGAAAATTTACCTGCCCTAAATGTCCTAATGAGGCATGATTTCCTTTCACTACTGCACAAGGCTCTGACATAAGGAGCCTCCAAAGAGCAGTGACTTCAAGTGACCTACAGGACACTACCACAGAATGAGAGTGAGGCCTAATCCAATTTCACTTTCTGGGATTTTGTAAAATCTACTTTAGATACAGTTTGTTATTTGTCATAGCGTTTCTTGAATTTAAAAGGCTGGGGCATCACTTAGAACTGTGCTTAAAGCAAGGGACCATCTCACTCTGCTCAGGATCTAGATACATTGAAAATCTCTCTTCAAAAATGATACTAACTGTGGTAATTCACCAACCTGGCATCCTCAGAGGAAGTGCCAGGTATATGTCTGCTTAGCAGGAGAAAGACCATAGAAGTATCATATGTCAATGAAGTTGACATGTTTCTCTGAAAAATGTTGGCTCACCATGCTCTCATTATGATTGATGGTCATTCAGCTTTTTAATAAAATTATAGATGATGAATTTAGTTCAATCCGGAAAGGTCAAACGATCAGCTTTGACTTAAGATTCAAGTAGTAAATCACAGGGGGAAAATGCATATCATTGCCACCCATCCCAGCCAGAGTGGAGGAGAGTTGGGGCTTGAAAGCCATCTGACTCTAAACAAAAGACAAGGAGTCTAGGAAGTAGGAGTGTCAATGCCATCAGGTTGCATAATTTTATTAGTCTTCTTTCAAATTTCATCAACCCATGTTAGCACACACAACCCCCACTGGGCCACCAGACGCCCTGCTTTCCTTTAGACTAGTCCATGAGAAGTGCACATCGTTGTTCAGGACATTGCTAGTGTTAGTATAGATGGGGAAGTGATGCAGAGCTGCAGGATGTTCACAGTTTTTCTCAGTTATATTTAAAGGGAACATGATATGTAGTTATAAGTAGAAAGTGCGGGGGCAGAAAGTGCATTTTCAAAGTGGCTGTTCCCCAACCCATAAGACTTTCTTTATAAGGGACACATTCTTCATTTGATGTCAGCCTTGCTTTGAACATAGCACTGGCCAGGTGAATGACGAGAAGGGGTGGGGATCTTGCTAATTTCCTCACAAACAGGGGGGTTGAAAATTTGCCTTGCTCCCTTTTAAAAATAATGCATGAGGAACACAATGGTCCATTAAAAGTGTCAATGAGAATCTATGAAAAATGCTGGGAATGACTTTAAAATATTTCCAAGCACTACTTTTAAAAATACACAATGGAGAGTTATTAAGAAACTTCTTGGTGAAGCAAGCATGGCTTCTGCAATCATCAAAAATTGATATGTACCGCTAGTAAAGTAATTATGCGCCATCCTGAGGATAAGGGAGCCAGCAATTGTTAATCCACTTGCACACCCGTTGACTTGCAGCATCAAGCTGCAAATGGCTTAATTAAGTCATACACGTGGACTATGCCATATTGCACCATTGCATTATGCACACTATATCTCAGTTTATTGGGACAATTAATGCCAGGGGCCCACCTTAGGTGGGAGCTTCACCCCCTAACACCCAAGTTCTTTGTGATTGATGCTCCCTAAGAAAGAAAGCTAGCGGCAAATGAGAATTAAGAGAGAGGCAGCTGGTTGGGAATGGGGGCAAAGATTTGTCCTGCATAAATTATTGGGGACCAGCAGAGCTGTAAAATGGGGTGCTGCAAAAGTTGAGACAAATAAACTGCTTAGAACACTGCTCCTGGAGCTGGTGCTCTTGCTAAATGTGAAGAGCCTCCTTTAGTTTCTTTAAGGCTGTACAGTGCAGAACCCAGTCGTTAAAATCTTGAGAAATCTCCAGCCCAATAGGTCAGAGATTGGCTGGGACAGAGATTCAGATCAGTTCCATTCCACTCCAACACAGGTTACCAGCAGGGATAATTTGGTTTTCTGAATTTAAACTACAAATAACATCATAGCTACCTGTATATTTTCTTTAACTACAAATGGCCAAGACTGGAAACTCTGTCTGGGTGTCTTCTCTGTCCCATTCCATTCTGTGATGTTGAAATATTCCAGGTGATAGCATTTGGAGAAGCTGTTTCTGGAAGGCTCCAGAGCCTTGGCAGCAGGGGCGGGAAGTGATGTCCCAGGAGACAGCCCGTCTGCACCTAAACCCAGCATCACTTGACTCTACCGTCTAGGCAGTTGCTAAAGCTAGCATGAGCTGGGGTTAGACTCTTTGTTCTGCATCCTTTGGGGTACCAGGGGATCGGTTCAGGTTCCGCTTCCCCCAAGCACAGCTCCGTTTGTAGTCTGAGGACCAAGCTGCCTTGGAGTCTTTGTGTGGGCCCAGGAATGAAAATATTAACAAAACCTAGTCTTCCTAAGACCCGGAACTTCTTAAATCCGGGCGGGTAGTAAGTAGCTCGGTGGCCTAGCAGTACTGCGTCTTATCACAGCACCACCGGGAATACCTGTAGCACTAAGGGATTTTGATGTCTGCAGATCACCTCTTAGGGTCTTTCAGCCCGGTTTCACTGTCGCATGGCGCTAAAGCATTGGATTTGGCAATTCCGAAGTGTCCGGGCTTTCGAACTTATTACAGAGGACAACAGCTGGAGGTCTCGATTACCATTCCGGAACCAGCACCCAACATGCTGATGACAGTTTATCTCAGAGGAAAGGTTTTTCTCCCAGCATCCTTTGGAAAAAAATACTTGAGCTGGGGGCTGGGGGGTACAGCTTAGTGGTAGAGCACTTGCTTAGCACTAGCAGAGAACTGGGTTTCATCCCCAGGACCACTATAAAACAAAGAAACAATACTTGGGCAGGGAATGGGGATGATGTCAGATGTAAACCTGGAGTTCACTTCCCACGGCAGCCTCTTTCCTCACTGGGTTACAGTCAGAGGCTGTTTACTCCCCAAAATTTGAAAAGTGATCACTCAGTCTTTTCAAAAGGTCTTCTCCAAAGTCAGCTTTGGGGACCTCTTTTAGTACCTGGTCAACGATTGATTAGGGACCAAAAATATGGGTAACTCAAGTCTTCTGCTGTTAGTACCAGGAACGGAAAGGGGGAGTGAGCGGGTCCTGACAGCAGGGAAAGAGCCTCGCAGTTTGAGGGTGTGTAGGATGATAGAAACATCTCTTGGGTTACTGTAGTTTGAATCTGCACAATGGGAGCTGCAGAGCCAGAGAGAGAAACTTCCTAGGTTTTCTGATTCAATTGCAGTAAAGCTTATCAACATTCCTAACAAAATAACATCAACACCCCCAATACACAACAAAGTACTTAAAGTGTGCTCTCTAAATACACTTTTCTCACACAGTTGTATTTATAACAAATCAAACACGCACACTCATTTTATACAGATTACATTTTTTTATGCAGTTACAGCTGAGGAAATGGAGCCGGTGAATAGTGAGACTAGGCTAGGGGTCACTTAGTGAGGCAGTGGAGGAGCAGCACCCTGCAGCAGAGCAGTGCCCAGCACGTGGCTGCCCAGTATTCCTTCTCTGAGGAAAGCCCTCTGAGGCTCAGCGACTACCTCCATTTCACCTCCCAGGCTCTGGAAAGCAAAGCTTCCTCAGTGACCTCCCCCCTTTTCTCCGTGGCTCTCCTGGTCACACAGCTCTCAGTCCCTTCTTTGAATTTGGGGGAATGGCGATTCTCTGGACTCAGGCCCGGCCTGAATATCCCCATCTCTCTGTCTGTCCCTTGATATTTTTGTTCTGAATTATTCAGTCAGGAAGGCTAGGGTGCCTTCCTGGAAGTCTCCCTGGAGGTAGAAGCTAAACTGTTAAACTTCAACTGGGAGTTGGGGGTGGGATGGTGCTTGGCTTTTCTCCTCTAGAAGAGTGCCCCGGGACTATGTCTTGTCTTCTGTTTCAAGTCCAAAGCAAACTTCTAACTCTTCCACCTCACTGAACCACCTCACATTTTATGCCTCACATTTTTTTTGGAGGGGGAGGGGCTTGGTTAGGCTATGATATATGTTAATTTTATAATTAAGATGTCCATTAATTTTACAACCCCATTTCAAAGTCTGGTTAGCTATTGCAGCTTCTCTAATCTATAACTCTCACTCTTAAGAAAGTTGCAGTGGGGTGTGTCCTGTGTGTGTGTGTGTGTGTGTGTGTGTGTGTGGAAACGAATAAATGCACCCACAAAACAGCTGAGAAGCTGCATGATGAGAGGTTCCCCAGGGTGATCCTGAAAGGTCAATCATTTCCATGCCTGGGGAAGGGGTGTTTGTGATGAAAATACTGTTCATTGAACTTAAAAGCCTCAGCTTCCTTTCCATGTCAGATGTTGGAGGAATTTACACCTAAACCCTAACTGTGACCTTCAGTGAACCGTCTATTGCCTCTGGAGTTAGCATTGTCCCATGTTGGTCACTCAAAAGTTTAACTCCATTCTCAAGGGAGGAATTGAAAAGTGACTTCTACAAATTCCAAGGCAGGGGTCTCACCAGTACATATGCCATGGGGGAGTCTGGAGAGGAACAAAAAATGAAGTGGGGAAAAAGAGTGAGGGGATTTTTTTTTTTTTTTTTTAAAGATACACATGGGATTAAATAAACTAAGAGGCTCAGCCCAGGGAATTCTAGATCTGGGTTTTGAAACTGAGAAGACCCTTCTACTTTTGGCCATCTGGCTGCTCTAAGCTCTGCCCCATGCTGTATAATTTTAGCTGAAAATCTCTTCCGTTGCAGCTTTGCTTTTATTGAATTCATCAAAAGCAAACTTTCCCTGAGTTTTTTTTTTTTTTTTTAAGAAGGCTAAAATAATACGCCGACCACTGTGACATTCTCCAAGCTCAGGCCATTTTTCATAACGCCTTGGATCTGCTTTTGTGCCTCTGAGGCGACTCAACAGATGAATAACGAGCGAAGTCCGCTGAACGTAAGCTAGCAGCTTTTCTCAGCTCTGGGGGAAAAAAGTTAAATGAAATGAGAGGCACATGTAAAAAATCTCCACACCCAAAGATGGGGGCCACATTTTTATTGCTTGGCCTTGGACAGGCAACGATTTCTTTTTTAAAGCAGTTAACTTTCACACCCACACTCTCACACACACTAGCACATTTGCTAGCACAAACCACACAAACTCTAAGCTCCAGAAGCTTCACAGGTGGCGTTCGGAGAAATTAGCTAAGGAGAGAAAGATTTGAAACAAAGTAGAGTAGAAACATATAATTAATAGAAACTGCTTTTATTTTCTTTTTTCCCTTTTTATGTTCTTTTTTTTTTTCTTCTTTTAACAGCAGCTAGTTTGGTTTTGATAGCTTTGGTTTTGGCAAAAGCAAAGCAAAATCTGCAGCTCGAAAGGAAGATTCAAAGTGGTTTAAGGACGTTCAAAATGTAGCATTGTGGCAGGTCTGGGTAAGTCATCTTTCTTTCTGTTTTCCTTTTGGCTTTAAGATGCAGTGGAATCGCACGTGGGCAGTTTCCTTGTTGTTTGTAGAGATTAGAGAGCAATTAAGAGGTCCTTCCTTCTGAGGCAACTGTCTGCTGCGACTTTGCCCGGATTTTGTGGGTGATCCTTTCCTTTTTTTTTCTTTAGCCCTGTCAACAAGTCCCAAGAGGCCCGCAAGCCCCGAATGTCCAGTGTTTGGAGAGGCTACAGAGGCAACAAGTTGTGGGCTCTCTAGCCCCAGGCAAGCGCTGCTCCACAGCTGAGCCTGGGGCTCGCCTGACTCATAGGAATGAATTTTGCACGTGTAAACTATTTGCTTGTGAGCACGCACAGCTGCGACTCTGGTTTATCAGGGGAGAAGTCTCCTTCCCTTAAATGGACTATTTGGAAAAACAGCCATTGGCTCTCGCCAGATGATTATTGATGCAAAACCCTGTGGGTTGGAGCACGGGCTCGCGTTTGTTTAACACTGAAACTATTTCTCTTCCTAGTTGCTCAAGTTGACATCCACTCGAAATCATTTATATCCTATTTTTAGGGGCTGGGAAAAACAACTAGGAGCGACCCGTGAGAGGTGGCTCATACATGTTAGAATGGAAAGCATATTTTACAGAAAAGCGACGACTTTTGCTTTCAGAGTGCCCCTAAAGAGACTCAGAAGGCAGCTCCCAGTGCGCTGCACGCTCCCTTCCACGGACCTGCTTTACCAATCCTCAGTCATCTGCTCTTCTGTCCCTCGATGCACAGCTTTGAGAGTCTGTTCTGAGATCTGAATCCAACTGTTGGTCAGCTGTGTGTACACTCAAAATATATTCAGTTTCCAGTTCTGAGAGGACTTTCCTTTTAAGCTCTCTGCCAAGGTTTACTGCAGGCTGTATTCTGCTTAACATCAGTTTCCCTTACCCAGAAACGAGTAACAAACAAGTGCTGCGCCAGAGGTTGGGCAGAGTTGATCCAGAGGTTGGCAAACAAGTCTTTGCCAGTCGTATTCCCCAAGAAGTTGAATAGGCAGGCAGAGAGAAATTGGCGAGGGAGGCGATTTTGTTTGGTAGCTACAGGGACTCCTGCGCCTCAGTCTGGCGGGATCGGCGCATAAAAATGTAACTTCTGCGCATTGGTTCGCTGGGTGAATTGGCGCACACTGGGGCCGAACAGTCCTTGACCTTTGCCTTTATGTGTGCGCAAATGTTTGCCTAAAACACAATCAGGCCTGACAAGGGAGCATGCTACCGTGTGACACCGCCTATTCACCAGATAGATGTTCCCCGCCACACACGACCCAGCGCCGGCTTGTAAATACCTTAGGTATTTGTAATAAACCTATAAATTAATGTCGGATGATTGCTAGTTGCTGGGTAAATAGACAATACACATCTGAGATGCACATCTCTCAGGCGTCTCTTTTTCCTCCTAAAAATGGTCGGTATGAACTAGAAATAAAACTGGCAATGCAGGAAAGTTTGTATCTGAAGAGTGAACAGTTTGGTCACATGGGTACAGAAACGCCATCCTAAGTGACTTTTCCACAAGGATAGGCGAAGTGGTGAAGAGGAGAAAGAAACTGAGGACGACATTGGGAGGGAGCCTTGCTTAGCTCAGCCGCATTTGGAGGCTGGGATACCTAACTGGGAGTTCTTACTGAGCCCAACCTGGGAAAAGGCTCTTTAACTCCCCAAATCCTCTGGGACTTGGCAAATTTTCTGGTTCCTAAGGCTCATGGGTCTGAACACTTTCTACTATAAACACCAAATAGTCTAGCTGAAAGAGAAAACATTCTGTGAATATATAAAATTAGCTTAGATCTCCTTCTGAACCTCACACTAAAATGTTGAGGAGCAGAGTTGCCTTTTCTTGCATTTAGACATAACTAAATAAATATGTAACAAATAAACAATTAACAAACTTTCCGGAGCTTTTGTTTCTAACTTGGATCAGCAAATTCCACGTTCCTGTGTTATGCGCAACATTAGCATTTGTAGGGATCAGTTCCTGGGGCAGAAAAAACTGACTGAGAACAGACTCAGAAAAGACAAGGCAGTTTCCTATTTCTTCTGGAGGTGTCATTAAGCCTGTGAACTAAGTGGCTTGTGTCCTGGGATTGCATCCAATAGGTACTTTGGTTTCTTGAAATCCTCCCAAGACCGTTTAAGTTTGTTTTAATGGTCTTCAGGTGGAGGAGGTGTGGTGGTTAGCCAGCCACCCCTTGCATGTCCTTTTTTTAAAAATCGGTATCTGGGTAGAATTCTCTTTTCTATTGGGCTATGGTTCAGAGCAAAAGAGAATTTAAGGTATGCCACATTCTAGATCTAATGTAGGTGCACACAAAAGCAGCGGGAAGGTTCAAGACAACCACCCTGGAATTCAAATGGTCACTTGTTTACAAACTAGTATGTTACAGAGAGTACCAGGGGGCTTAAAAGAAAAGTGCACATAATTGATACAGAAGAAAATTAAGGAGACCACCTCCATTTCTTAATAATCTCTCTTAAGAATTTCCCCCATTGAGGATTAGAATACATGTTAATTAACAGATCTGAATATTCTTTTACTTTATTCTTATTATCTAATTAGCCATATGACAGGTGTGATCCTCTTCAAAACAGTTCATTAAGTTTTCTGGAAATGAAGATGAATGATAACCTGGATATTTTGATTTAGATTTAGAAATGCAGCTAACCAAATATACTTAGTATTTTGAGTTCTTAAGAGTTGAACTGCTCATTTGATTACCTGTATAATCAAATTAACTGTTTTCTTCTTCTTTTCTTCCTTCTTTTCTTTTCTTCTGGTTCTTTTTGAGACAGAGTCTCATTATGTATCCATTGGTCGGCACTATGTAGAGCAGGTTTGCCTTGAACTCAAAGAGATCTGCCTGCCTCTGCCTCCTGGGCACTGGGATCAAAGTCATGCATCTCCACACCCACTTAACTATTCTGACACTTAACTATTTCTTAAAATTATTTTAATTTAAAGTAAAATAATTAGCAAGTCTCTCTCCCACCCTCTCTGTCTCACTGTCTCTCCCTTCTTCCTTCTTTTCTCTTTTTCTCTCTTACACACACACACACACACATGTGTGCACACATGTGTGCACACATGTTTCAACATCTTCCAAATTGTACATGTTAAGGCTCCAGGTAATCTACAGTGATATGGAGAAAGTAAAATAACAGTATGTTTCCAGCCTTTGCTTTTGTGGTTCTGTGCTTGTGGTGAATTAGAGCTAAAATCCATAGTCTGTGATGATGAATTAGAAAGTTTATGTTTAATTGCTATAAAATTAATTTAGGAATAATAATTTCTGATTTGTTTAGTTTAGGGTAGAAATATGTTAGTATAATGTATCAATTTATAAAAATATCTTTGTACCATATACAACATGTCACACATATCCTTGCCATCAATAATTCAAATACTTAATCCATTCATTCATTTAGTTATTCAATTATGGTGACTCAAATTGAATATGAGAGATGGTCAACTCCATACTGACAGGCTTCTAGGTCTAGTGCACAGTGCATTTTTCTGACCAAAGCAAAAATAAATTAAGTATTAACATGTGTGAAATCTATAGGTGGTTTTTATTCATAAGTGTTCAAAGAAACATATACTTTATTGGTATGAATGTAGACAATATGGTTTAGAGAACTGTTATTCAAATGAATAGTGACTATTATGGGAAAGAAAAATGAAAAATATTATTACAAAACGTAATTGATTATAATACCTTTATTCCCCCTAACGTAAAAAAATTAACTTTATGTTCAAAAAGTTAAGACAGTTAATTTATTCTTATGAGAATTCAGATTCTCTGCCAGAATTTATCTGCATATCAAATTAGTGTTGCTTAAAGTTACAGTGTTTGTATTTCCTGAAAATAAACTGCACTATATGTTATATAATTACATAGCATACACTGGCTTCTGGGTTAATGATGTCCTTGCTGACTTTATTATAAAATGATCCCTACTTGCCATGACTTGTGGCATTTTGATATATATTTTACTGCACAGTGAAATTAAGTGGAGGAAGTCAAGTTAGGCTCAGGGCTGAGAAGGACTGGAGGGAACACCCTAAATCTCTCCATTGAATTTCCTCAAAGGAGCATCCCCCTAATTTTGATAGATTTGGCTTTGATTGTTCTAATAACCCCACACTTTTATTTAATAACACAGCCTCAGAATGGCTATTCTAACTGTGTGGAAGTGCATTGAGATGTACAGACTTTGAGTCTGGTTAATTTCAATGTGTGATGCTTTTCTATTTGCACGTTTAAAAAAAAATAGTAAAGTTTATAAAATAATGACTCCCCTGTAATCTGAGATGTTTTGAGGGCATGTGAATTTAACTGTCACTTGCTGCACCTGAGTTGGAATTGCCTAGATGAGATGCTCCCAAGTGATTTATTTGTGCATAAGTGTACAGGCGGTTCCTGGTAGGTGGCTGGTACATGCTTTTTCCAAGCAGAACAAGAGTTCTTTACATTTCCGTTTTGATTCATAGACTCTTATCAAATCTACCGTGTATCAATTTCCAGTGTCTGTTGTATTCTCCGTTCGCTCCTAATTATTCCTGGCAGAGACTTTGGAGCCCGGAACCCTGATGCCGGCTAGCGATGAATTTCAGAGTGCACTGGAGATTGGAGATCTGAGTGTGTAGGAATTGATCCCCAAACCGCAGTCTTATAAAAAAAAAAATCCAGGGCTCGGAGATATTCGGGGATCCTGCTTTAAGACTATTTGGTATAAAAGTAGTGTATTCAGAGTTAAGAGGGGGAGGGAGTAAGGCAGACACTGGAGGAAGTGCAGGGCCAGCTCCCTCCTCAGTTTAGACAGTCCTTTGACACCCGACAGTTCTGGAGTTCCTTAGTTTGCCAACAAGGGGAAGGTCGCTAATCTGTCACTATCGAACATCCATCTATGCAAGGAGAGTGAGTTTGTCAGGCACCAAAACCACAGCCCACAGCTGGGCTGGGCTTATTCTTTGATTTATCTAAAGGTAGGCTGGTGCAGGGCACAACACCCTAATCAATTTGCTAGGCTTCTGACTGCACAGCTCTTGAAGGCTATATTCCTATTTCATTTGTTTCTCACTGTCCTCCATTCCACTGTCCTCTTCCCCTTCTGTCCTTGTAGCAGCTCAAATCCCACCTACGCTTTATGCTCTCCGCTGTCACAAACTTTCATCTCCTTTCCTGCTTTCAACTCCTCACCAGAGCCCTGAAATCTCTCAGGTCTACGCCATTTTTCTCACTCCTCTCATACGTTGCCCACTCACCTTTTCATCCCTACACCCTCAAGTTTCAGCTCCACAGATACCCACCCCCATATCACTCCCTCCACACCTTCCCATTTCTTACAGATGTCCTACTATATCCCTTTTCCTTCAATTCTTACTCCTTCGTGTTCTGAGTTCCCAACCCCCTCACAGACAACTCCACTCCTACCTTCCCCTCCCACTCCTGATCACCTTTTTGCAGGTGGTATTTAAGCCACTCTATCCATCTAGAAGAACTTAGAATCTGGCATCTTGCCTCCGATGCTTTCTTCCTCACAGCTTCTTTTCCAGGAAATGGATCAGCATTTCCTTCTCCCTTTGCTAGCTCTCCTTTTCTCATGGTCACAGCATGACGGGGCTGGGACCCAGAACACAAACTGTTCCACACTGTCCTAGGCTAGGTTAGGAGTCAATGAGAAGCCTGTACTTTGACCTTTAGCTTTGCAGAATTTCACCTTGCCTCTTGTTTTAAATTTTTCTCCAGACGACTGTAGGTGAGACTCAGAGGGGAAAGGGACCGTGCCGTACACTGGTGAAGATCTGATTGGATCAACTTCAAAACTGCTCATTGTACTAAAGACAGCTAAACCAAAACACAGCCAAAAGTATGTTTAATAAATTTCTGAATAATACCCACAACTCCCATTCTGGAAATACATTTTGAAGCAATCAGCTGAGGTGCTAGCAGGATGAAGCGATCTTAATTGTGCATTTAAAAGACTCAGGGAGACCCAAAGAACCTGGAAGTTTAAGAGGAGAGTGACTCTGGATTGATCAGATCTGACTGTAAACATTTCTGAAACAAGAAAACATTTTGGATGTATGTATTCATCTGGGTGAATGTTTTAGTGTATCAAAAAGAAAATGACAAATTCATCTTCAAGATTAGGGCATGGTCTGTGAGACAAGTGACTGCCACAATAGTCATTGGTTTAGTTATTTTATAACCCAGCATACAGGTAAAACATTTCTAAGTACAATTATTTCCACTGATCACTCTATTTAGAAAAGGAGAAGGCACACATATTTGTATTCATCTCTGTTTCAAGTAAAGGAGAAAAATAGACATCATATTTAAAAGAAATTTAATCCATTTGGACTCAAAATTGAGTACTCAATTCTTTTAGCAATCTTTCCCTTTTTCCATATTAAGATGACATTTGTTAAAATTTTTTGTTTGAAAAAAATTAAAATAGGGTCATGCTGGGTAGCCAAGGCTGGCCTTCAACTCACAATTCTTCTGGTGTGACTTCCTGCATTTTGGGATTATAAGCCTGCACCACCATGTCTCTCTTCTTATTTAAAAATTTTAAAGGAAAATAGTGAAAAGGGAAAACCATAAAGTAAGAGAGAAAAACTTGAAATATTTTAAATTTTAGATAACTAGCTTCATTTTATAGTACAAAGTCTATACTGCTACTTGTCAAGAAAGTGGTATGCTGATGGTTCTAAAACATCTCAGGATCTAAACTTTATAAGTTCTAAAAGTCAGCTAGCAAAACCTGTTGGAAAATAGGCAGTTGGCAAGATGATAGTTAAACACAGTTTTTCAAATCAAGATGAAGTAGCAATGTAGTACTAGGGATAGACTCCAGGGTTTTGCACATGTTAGAGCTGTTATTTTAATAACAGAATTGTATGAGAAGCATATTGATGCAGCTGAGTTTTTCTTTATGTGTATTAGGAAAATATGTTTACTTGTGGTGTGAAGAGAGAGGAAAGGACTGGGGTATGGAACTGTTGCTTGGGATCTGTGAAAATGGAAAGAGTCTTGCAAGCTCCTGCTAACTTTTCAGCACTTTCTTCCATTGACCCTAATCTACAAAGACTAGCTAGAAATTTCTACCTTGGTCACTAAAACTATAGAAAACATAATTGAAAATGGATGACAAAATCAACCTGGAAATACTTGTGACTATTATCAGGCCAGGTAAGCAGATTTAAAATGAGAAGAAATGCACAATGCTATAAACATAAATATAAAATAGGAGAGTTGTTGTCCAGTAGCATGCTTCTTATATGTTCTCTCATTTTTTTAAATGTACTATAGACACATTGTTTAAGAAAACCCACATTTTTCTTTGTCTCTTTTTCTTTATACATTTGCTTTACAGCCCTATATAAATTGAGAAAATCATTCTCTTAACACTTGGCAGAAGGTTAAATTGCTGTAAGCTTTTAGCTAACCTTCTAGTGCAGGAAGAACTGAAGAAGTTTTATTGGGTCCTCTTCATAGGCAGATGGAAAGGGAAGAGGAAGTAACCATGGTAACAACTATTCAGTCTAGAAAAGGTAATGCCATAGATCCTGAGGGTTTTTAAACACAAAACTAAATATCAAACTCTCCAAAATACACACAAGTACAACCATACTCCCTCCCTCTCTCTCTCTCTCTCTCTCTCACACACACACACACACACACACACACACACACACACACACACTGAATATACTATCTAAGGAAATACTCTGAATTTTAAAGTTTATTGAACATAAATAACATTATTCATCAATTGTATATTAATCAATTAATATCATAATAAATTAATACTATATAGAGTTAATAATTAAGTATAAAATAAATATTTTTGCTGGTTCTGCTTGACTGTGTGTGTGTGTGTGTGTGTGTGTGTGTGTGTGTGTGTGTGCCTGGTGCCCACCAAGGCCAAAAGAGGGCATCAGGTTCCCCGGGACTGCAATTATAAACAGTTGTGAGCTGCTTTCTGGGAGCTGAAAATTGAACTTGGGCCCTCTGGAAGAGCACTCAGTGTAGAAGTGTAGAACTACCTTTTTAGCCCCAGTATTTCAGTATTGACTATTATATAATGGATATTGTTCTTGGAAAAAGCCTAGGTTGGTTTTAACTCAGAAGTGGTGTCAGTAGCAATGTACTGTGCTGAATAGCACCTGATTATAGTGATACTATGAATGGCATTCTCATACTAGAAAAGAAAACTAATGTCATGTTTATTTCCTTTGGTGTCCTCCCTCCCACACTTTTAAAATCATAGTTAAAGTAAAAGCTTAATTCTTATTAATTTGCTTTGTTGTATCTAATGGCTCTCTCCTCTCCTGAACCCCGGAAGAGTCTGGTAGTCAGCAGCAACAACAGTGCCATTATTATTGAGCACTTATTGTATGCCATGAACTGTGAAGGAAGCTGAAACTTGTGTAGGTATGAGTGGGGTCCAGTTCATGCTTAATCTGTAAGATGTTTTAACATTATGTAGACACTCTAGCTCTGAGTCTGCATGTCTCCTCAACTGGGAACCTCATCAGAATCCTGGCTGTCCCCAGGTTAAGTGGATGGTACTTTTGGCTACTAGAAGCTCCTAGATACAGGTGGTTTGGGACAGGGTGGATGGCTTCCAAATGTCATGTGGTTGTAATTTTTGGGTTTTGTTGTATAGAGCTGTCAGGGTTGACCTGTAGCCTTAACCAGTCCTGGATCAAAATTGTTAGAACTTGGTTCCACCATGTTCTGTTTGAAGAGCACCATTTTGTACAATGGCAGTCACAACATAACCCAACCTTCCCCTGTGACTTTGTTCTTTAGATTTTTAATAGATCAAAGATGTGGAAGGAGGAAGGAAAAGTGAGGGAGAGGGAGGCAGATTAAGAGGAGGTGTAGGGGTTGCTGTCATGGCAAGACACGTCGCCTATTTGAGGCCACTAGCCCTATTAGAAGGGAACAGTGCATGGAAAAGAGCTAGAAACCTGCACTTGGCGGGGCATTGTTTAGGGGATTTGAGCTGGGGCTGGGGCAGCAGCAGCCACAGCCATACAGTACAGTTTCCATAGCAACGCAACCTGCTGCTGCCGCCGCCAAAGTTGAAGGCACTTGAAAGGGCTTGAAGAGACCAGAATCACAACCTTATTTTGGTTGAACAACGGGGAGAAAATGAAGCAGGGAAAAAAAGGAAAGGAGAGAGGGGAGGTGTAAAGAAGAGGGGAGGGAGTGGGGGAGAAAGGGAGGGAGAGAGAGAACGCATTTAAATGAATGAGAGGGAGGAGAGAATCTGAGAAGGAGGGCAGGCAAAGGCTGAGGGAAACCCCACCCAGGCCTATGAATGCTGGCATTGTCCCTTTATGAATCTGATTTACCATATCATAACCCCCAGGAAGAAGAAAACATCAATATCCTGAAGTAATGGAGATGTTTCTATGGAAAACCTAGGAATTTTAGTCTATAACAGATTTGGTGTTAAAAAAAAAAAGAAAAAAAAAAAAGAAAGGGATCAAAGGCAGAACTCCCTGGAGTTATAGATTCATCTCTGAATTAAAGATGGGCGACATGTAGACTACAAAGTACTCCCCCCACCCCTTCCCATTTAAATTTCTGTTTTCATTTCAAGGGAGGTGCTAACCTCCTCATAGCTGAGCTAGATTGTCATTTTGAACGATGTCATGAAGGGATAAAGGGAGATGGAGAAACCAGTAGCTCAGCCTTTTCTGCTCCATCCACGTTTCCAACCATCTTCTTCAGCATCCTCAATGGAGGATATCAGCCTAGCCCTCCTGGGAAGTCACAATCCTAACCTCAAGCCTATAGGGGCACTTAGGAAAAATAACATCTGCTGCAATCAGAGAAGGAACAAAGGACTGCACTGGCTTTTGGCCTCAGCAGACTAAGCTGGGGACAGTATCAGAAGCTCCTTGTGGAGCTAGTTCTAGGGTAGGGGTAGGATGTGCATGCTAGAAGGAGACCACATTGAATAGTGGCTCCTGGGAATTTGGGTCAGCCCCGGAAGTAACCTTTGAAAATGTAGGTCCTGGCAGCCTTTCCAAGATGGTCCCAGTGGTAGGAAGAAAATCTAGTTAAATCAGTAGTGTTTGTCAGACAAACCTTTATTTACATATAAGAAATGAGGAAAATTATTATTTTTTAAAGGAATTCTAGGAAAAGAGACTAATCTATTTCCCCTTCTATGGTTGTTTTATTGTTAATTAATTGATTGATTTGGTTTCTGGTGCTGTGTTTGAATCTGGGGCCTTGACCAGGAGCATGCCCATCTCTCTATCTCCAGCTCCTAAAGTACTTTAACTATTTAAAAACGTTTCATTCATCTTTGGATCTGTGATGGTCAAAGGATTTTTATGCTTTTTAAGTAAAATCGAAACGTCAAGGACCTACACTGTCATGCATCAGTAAACAAGGAAGAAGGGGGCAGTCTCAGCGAGGCTGGGCTGTGTGCAAACTCATTCACCGCCAGCACCAAGCATTTTCTTCGCTGTCGCAGGATCGCTGCTCTGAGAAAGATCGCAGCTTGAGAGCCTGCTGCAGGGGTGCTTCCCAAACTTAGCTTGTATTAGGAAATTAAAAGAGAAAGTTTGCAGAACTTTGTCTTTCCTCCTCTGGGGAGAGATTGTTTCGGGGCATGTGTGTGGAGAGCCAGCACTCCAGAGGCCGTGGGCTTTCTTTGCTTTGGTACTCTCTTTTGGGTCCCCAAAGTGCTCAAATAATGTATATCTGGAAAGTCAACGAATTTGTTTGCACACCCCCCCCCCCCCCGCTGCCTCCACAAGAACTAGCCAGAGAAATACTGTTTCCCAGGGCCAATGAGCATCTTTATCGACCTGCATCGGCTCCAGGGTCAATGTTTACTAAGTAAAAGTGTGACGGCTAAGGGGGTCTTTGTACCGGCTGCAGCTGTCTGGCAGTCTATTGTCCAGCCAGAGATGGATAGAGACTCCATTGCACCGGTGCTGTAGACTGTGTACAAATGCATATCCACGTGTGTTGCACTCATGGCCATCCCCAAGGCGCCCTCCCCATTCCTCTTTATGTCTTCTATTTATCAACGGAGCCCTCCAGATACCGCTTTCCTTAAGCTGGAATTGCAGATGCAAAAATCATCCAGAATCCAGAAAGGGTGAGGGACCAAAAAGAAATCCCAAACCCTCTATAAAACGAGGGTTGGGAGACCAGCGACATTTGGATTTCTGGATTCAGCCATCTTTCTTCCAGGTCACCATTATGAAAATGGAGATTCTGAAGGCAGTCAGGAGAAGGTGAAAAAGGGGCAGCAGTTAGTTTAATTTTGTCAGACTAGGATTTTCTCAAAAACGACCCAGTAACTTCAGCCTGTATCACTCAGCTGGGCATAATGGATGAAATGACAACATTTTGATTCTTTATGCCTGCTTGCTGCTAGACATTTTCAAAGCGAGGGGAGATGGAGGAAAGCTGATGGCTGGTGATGCAGCCTGAGTGGCATCCCTTACAGATTTCAGGTACATCCTCCAACAACCAAGTTCTTTAGACTCTGGCTTTGACTCCAGTGAGGTTCTTGGGACACACTTTTGGGAAATATTGGCAAGTTGCTATCTCCATTTATTTCTTCATTTAGCCCCACAGAAAATTCCTGGCCTGCAAACAGCCAAACTAAACCACTTAAAAGCATAGTTGTCCCCACACATGGTACCTGCCCATGTCCCTACTTTTCCTTGTTTTGGGAAACAATTCACTGGATGTTTTCTTGGCATTTGTCATGAATCTCCTCATTATCTATTTCAAGAAAAATAATCTTTTGAACACTTCTCTGCTAGACATTAGGGGATAAAACCATCCATTTAACTTTAATGGCTTCTCTCTGTTTCATTTAATGAGTTCATAGTAAGATGGAGATAATAATCATACCCCAAACTGAAAACACCATCAGAGTGTTGCTGCTGAGGAAGGAAAAAGAACCTGCAAGAGTTAGAGCTTTTGATTCCGATTCGAGGGCACCAAGGGCTCTAGACCTCATCACTTCTCCATCCTTGCTCTAGAAGTTAGATTGCTTTTAGGTTTTATCTATCTATCTATCTATCTATCTATCTATCATTTTGGGTAACTAAGAGAAAAGTAGGAAGGCTAACATTTTGAACAGCAAAAGGTGAAAATTTATGGCATACATAAAACTTAAAGATAGCTTTAAGATTTCCAACCCATCTGAGATAAATTGTCAAAATTTCAAGGCAATTAACAGAAGGGGTGGATAGGGTTTGTACATTCTGATAGTCCTTTTGATTCCCTTCCTGGTTGTGTGCAATTTGCTGGAGAGAACTGGGGGGTAGAGGGATATCAGAAGCCATCTGCTGACCAGGAAGTCAACCTTTCTGTTTTAGGCCAAAGGAAAACTGTAGGGATAAAAAACAAAACAAACAAACAAACAAAAAAAAAAAACAACAAAAAACCCCCCAAAACTCTCAAATGAACCCAGGATCCTTATGTTTTGAATAACTAGGGAACAGGCTTGGCAGGCACATTTATCTTGTTAGCCAGGGGGAACCTCATGGCAACTATTGGGGGAGGGGCAGATTATGAGCCACCTATCCCCACATCCCTTTCTAGCACATTTATTGTCAAATTTTTATATTCTTAGTTTGAATAGACACACTTCTTCAGTGATCATTTAAATTCTTCAAGTAGTGGGTGCTGGGTGCTCTCCTGGCAGAAACTCTCCTGGAAACTGAGCAGACATCATAGTCTCAACTTTTTTTCCTCTGGGTTGGAAGCCAGCCTACAGCGTTAGCGGCTCTCCCCTGAGTTGGAAAGACTGTGGGGAAATATTGGGTAACTTTGTCACATCCTCAACAAATAAGCAGGGTAATTAAAATGACGCAGATGCTGGTGTTGAACTTTGTGGTTTCTATGATCATTAAAGGCAGTGACTTAAAAAAAAAACTTAATTAAGTCTAATGATGGACCTTTTCTTCTTGTGAATAGGTGGTGAGCTAAACCAATTAGACACATTCATCAAATCCTTCACACCAAGTTTCTATAGACATTAGGATATGCTCTTAATGCAGCGCAAAAACTCGCAAATTACCGTCCAGCAAGGCATGTGGGGGAGGTGCCTATACTCTTTAAAGAAAACATTCCTCTACCCCCAGGAAGATCAGCTGTGGGGGGCAGCTTTCTAGGGGTTAAAGGCTGTGTGTAGGGGAGTTGTCCGATGTGGGGAGGCTGTGTAGGCCCACCATTGGATTTTCTTAGTGTAGAACCAATTTCTACCCAGCCTAACTTTTTTCCTAAATAGCTGTTCAAAATTAAGGATTTACTTTTGGGGCAGGCAGCATCCTCTAAATCCCTTTTCTCAGTCAAGTTTCTTAGGTTCGGGCATACAAGCAAGGCCAACTTATTATAGCTGAGAATAGTGCTAGAAATGGCTGGGGTTTGGAAGACAATGGAAATCAAACAGGAAAACAATATTCGTTCTCATGAATTGCTTTTCAGAGTCTCCAAGAAGGATAGAAGGGTAGAAATGTTTTCAAGGGACACAAATCTCTCTCTCACTTTCTCTCTCTCTCTCTCTCTCTCTCTCTCTCTCTCTCTCTCACACACACACACACACACACACACACACACACACACTTTCTCTCTCTCTCTCTCTCTGTGTGTGTGTGTGTGTGTGTGTGTGTGTGTGTGTGTGTGTGTGTGTGTGTGTGTGTGTGTATGTATGTTGTGCCTTGTGGAGGTCAGGGGAAGTTAAAGGGAGAGCTGGGTATTCAGTACCCCCTCTCCCCCCAAGCAGGTCCTCCATAACCACATCCCACCTTATCAGGCAGCTTCAATATGAAATGATCCACTTCAGCTGATTTAGGATTTAGGACTTCCTCCTGTCTGAGATCAGACTCAGCCTTCCCCTGGAGCTGCAGAAGTTAGACTCCTGAGCTTTCCTGTGACTTGGTTGTTTTGGTCTTTCTCTGAGATAGGAGTTCTATCTGTTGGCTCAGTGTTGGTATGGCTTCTGTTGTTTGAAGAGGAACTTTCTATCCTCAAAAGCAATAGGTATAGGTGAGATTTTGGAGAGGAAACATGCACAGGGTCCCGCATGTCATCAGTCAGACTTTTTGGCAAGTGAAAAGACATGGAGTGTTGCTTCCATCAGACTCAGACATGTGATGATCATCACCTAATATAAGCCCTTAAGTGTAATACCATTTGCATACATTGTAGATACATTTATATCACCTAATGTACATCAACTAATAAACAGTGTACAATGGTGTATTTTCATCTTCTATAGGAGGACATGTAATGGTTTCTGTGTCTTTATTAGGTGTTATATGTTATATATAAGAATTTCTGTGCACATATGCAATACACATTACCTTAGATGTATATTTTCTGCTAGGTGATATATAATAAACGGAACACTAGTGTGTTGTTTACACTTATATATGTATATGTACTTGTATTTGGAATGTTTACAGCATTGGGTGATGAAGAATGAAATCTTCTGAGCTCTGTTTTTGAGTAGCTGGAACAAAACCAACCACTTTCATTTGGGTAGTGCTTTTCTGCTGTGTATCAGTGATCCTGCTGTACTGTTTGTGCTATCTGCATATACACAAAAAGTCATAAAAGTAGGAAAACAAAATGCTCCTGCTGACCATTGTGCCTAGTGTGTGTCTTTGCTTCAATCTTAGTTTTTTCTGCTTTTTAGTTAGCTTCAGTGACAGGAAAGGGAACGTATCCCTTGCCTGCAGACTCTTTTAGAAGCAAGTTCCAAATTTGTGGGCATCTAACACTCAGAATAAAGAGAGCTGAGCAAAAAGTGAAGCTCAGACCTTGTTGCTGGCTGAGGTAAAAATGACAGTTGAAAAGGGGAAATACATCTCAGTTAGAGCCAGTACCTGAACTCTTAAGCATGGGAGTACAGCCCAAGGTCGATTCTTTGCTTGCTGGTGGGTCCCGGGCTCCCCCTACCTCGCCCCTGCCAGCCAACAGTCTTTGAGCCCCACGGGAGAAAAGGAAGTTGGAAAGCAACTTTTTTGAATTCTTCCTGCAGACCACAAATTCTGCCTGTAATCATTTTTAAGTTCATCCTGGAGCTCCTCGCCAAGCGAATCTCCAATGTAAATAATCACCTTCCCACTCAAAGTCACGCCTTTAAAGGGAACACCGTTGACCTAATTACTCTTGAATTATGCAAAGATCTCCGCGGAGGATGGAACTTTGGACAAATAATTGTGGCATTGTGCGCAGCCGACCGCTTTCCCTGCCTTTTCATCGCAGTGCGCTCTGAAGGCTGCGCAGCCCTCAGACACCTGAAAACTGCCGCCGTCGGGGGCAGAGTCAGAGACTCCTGCCCAATTAACCTACTTTTCCACCCGGCGGTAAGATTTTTAAAAAAGGGCTGGGTAAGGGAAAAGAGGGACGCGCAGGGATTTTTTTCCACTTCCCTCCCGGGATTCCAAGCTGACTTCCTTTGCCAAATTTTGGAGTTGTGGTATCTTGAAAGTCTGCACATCAGAGAAGAACTCAAGAAGATATCCAGGGAATGGTTTGGCAAAGCCTCTGGGGGTGGGGGGTGACCCTTAGGGAGTTCTTGAAGAGACACAATGTCCTGGGATCCCATCTCTATGTTTGAATAATGATTCTTTTGATCAGTTCCATCAAACAGGTTTTCAAAATTTGGGAACCAAAGAAAAAAAACATGAAAATCCTCATGATTTCTAGATGCAGAATTAGATAAAAGTAATAAGTGATACTATGGTGAAATATATTTCAGATGAAATTTTCTAAGTAGCAGAAATCAAGAACTTAATCACAGAAAGTCCTCTTCCGAGTGCTTGTTGAGGTAAATACAGATTGCCCAGCAATGATAGTTCATGTTGTTCTGCTTGAAGGGAGTTCCGTTCCAAACTGATGTATTCATTTCCATTTACTTGAATTTGACATTGTATTTTTAGGTTCCACTGTCATGTTTTCATACCACATTCTCTGAACATAATTAATTACTATAAAAACTCAAGAATTCATATGGAATTTCTGTTAAAAAATGGACAACATAACCTTGTCTTATGAAGTCTCTAAATATTTTCTTGTATTGACAAAACTCATATGATATTAACTCTATGAAAATAATTTTGGAAAAAAATTGCATGATATTTGTAATTTACAGAAGTTGAAGGCTCGATGAATTTAGCGTTAGGACAGAAAATCAACACACCTTGTAGACTTTTAGAAATATCAGCTTTAAAAGATAGGGTGCAAAGTATGTGTGGAGGCTTTAGGGACATGGGGAGAGGAGTCAGGGAGAAGAACCAACCAACACAAAGTATGTATGAAAATGTCATAATGAAAGTCACTCCTTTATATGCTAATTAAAAAACAAATTAAATAAAAAACAAATATTAAAATACGGATGTCTCAGCAGTCAATTAGTGGATCCCTTCCAGCTTTAAAAACTCCACAGGATACTAGCTAAAGGTGGACACAAATGTTTCCCCAGAGGGTTGATAGTACATTTATTTATGGAGCTCAAGGCAACCAGTGTTTATGTAACGAAGGGGTAGAAATGGGGTTAAAGGGCTGTGGGGGTAAAGCTTCTAAAGTGAGCTCTCAGAAGCAAGCCATGAATTGTGTTATTTAAATACATATATTTGAATATACATGTATATGTGTGTATAATAAATTCATTTAAAATTTTTTCATGTATGAGTGTTTTGCCTGCCTGCATGCGTATGTGCCATGTGCAAGCCTGTTTCAGACACATGTCTATGTACCATGTGCATGCCTTTCCAAACACTGGTTGCCTTGAGCTCCATAAATAAATGCACATTGAGCTTCTGGAGAAACGTGCATTCAGAAGTCAGAAGAGGGCACTGGATTCCTTGGAACAGGAGTTACAGATGATGGTGAGCCACAGTGTGGGTGCTGGGAATAGAACCTCTGTAAGAGCATCACATCCTTTAACCTCTGAGTCATTTCTCCAGCCCCTGTGTGTTCTTTCTTCAGGAAACATTCATCAGCATACAAATGTGTCAATGAGAGCAGCCAAATCAAAATGTCTTGAGTAATGGGTGATGAATTCCACAACTAAGCATACTCTACAGTTGTCCTATCCACATGCATTCAAAGAATGCCTTGTACATATACACTTACATGCAGACAAAACAATTATGTCTTCAATGATATGCAATAAATAAAACAACATGTGAACAGATTAGAGGGGAGGGAGATTCAAAGTAACCTACCATGTTGATTAGAGATGAGAGCCACATAGAAGTGTCAGCTGAGTCTGTGACTTCAGAAAGTGTTAATTTGCTGAGTGGTGGTGGCACAGGCCTTTGATCCCAGCATTTGGGAAGCAGAGACAGGTGGATCACTGTGAGTCTGAGCCCAGCCTGTTCTAGTGAGTTCTGGGACAGCCAGAGCTACATAGTGAGACTCTGTCTCAAAACAAAACAATAAAAAGGAAAGTATTAATTTATAAAACTTCACTGGGTTGATGACAGACAGCTTTAGGTACTCCTGACAGGGACTTATAAAATCAGCAAGGTGGTTCCAAGGCCTTATAATATGTGTATTAGTAGGAATTAGAGTGAAAAATAATTGTAATTTCATATTTAATAAACATGTAGACTTTTATTAAGCCTGAAGGGAGCTGCCTATTTTAAGTATATAAAGAAAACATTAGCTTCAATTGCTTATCAGTCTTCCACCAATTCTTGTGTATATGTTTTCCTGCTTAATTCAAATGCGTCCAAAATTTTAAGAGAATCTCTGAAAATTTTGATAAGCCTGGAAGTTTTTCACTCCTACATTTTAGCCATCCCATCACAATTAGGATATTCTTGTCTTAGATGAAGGTCCTAATTCCTGGGGTTGTTGATTTTGAGTATTTCCCCTATTGCCAACAGTTATCCCTACAATTATCTTTTAGTTTGAGACTAATTTGCAACTGTTTTTTAAAATACATTCATTGCATGCTTTTCTGGCTAAACTTATTTTTATTTTAGTGTTAGTTGTTATATTCAATTTCCATGAACACAGTAATTTCTATAGCCCCTGAAATTTCATACAAGTCTGCTGCCTGGTGATAGAGTCTTGGCTCTTTCCCCTAGCTATTATTATATGTATTCTCAAGTGAAGTAATTTTTTTATTATTAGTCATTACTTCCTAGCAGTTACAAATGAGAAAGATTTCTCTCTACTTTAAAAAAATCTTTACATTGTAACGGTTCACTATGCTTTTTCTTTAGGCTCAGATATCTTTACCATCTGATGAATTCAAGTGAAGTCATAGTACAGCCATTGGAATGGGAACATTAGGGAAAATAAAAGTTGCTAATTATTCATGTTTCCCTTGTGTTTGGTTAGATTATAAAAAGTGCACAAAATTGTTTAATTAGTGGGCTGAGAAAACACTTTGGGCAGGCTTTGGTGAGTTGGTATGCTGTGGATGAAGATGGGAGTTAGTTAATTTCAATTTCTTTCCCAAAGGAAAAATTTCTCTGCTGTAATCTGTTATTTTAAATATCAACAAATTATATATTAGAAATATGAGTGTATGGCCTTAATAAAATAAGGTAGAGAATTATCTTACCTTATGAACTATAAGTATGAATTAAATTAAAGCAATCATTCAATTGGTCAACATATTTTTATGGTATTATATGTACATTTAAGACAAGATCAGGCAAATTCAGGGTGGTATAGCCATAGGACATAAAATCCTCCATATACAGACATTCAGAGATTAAAATGCACATAATGTTTTTCATTTATACAAGAGTAAACATAACTAACTATAATGAGATGATCTTTAAAAATGTGTTATTTACCCCAAATAATAAATTTTTATTTTTTAATAAATTTTTTAACATTTAGAGTTTATACAATATATCACCTCTCTAATCACAGTTTGAATTCCAGATTTTTTTTTTATAATTTCCAGCTTTATTCTACTTTTTGTGGAGTTATGTCAATTGATCCCAGGACCATGGACATGCTAAGCACCACTCCACCTCTGGGCTGCACCTCTCACTCCATGACTCTTACTACCTGAACTTCTCTGAAAGTGCTTGACTTAAATACTTATGAAGTCACATGCTACCGTGGTGATATTTATTTAAAAACATGGAACATTTTATATGGCGGGCAGCTCCCGGGGGATGTTTTTAATGTGTGAATTCCTTGGTACAGGTGGGCAATGTTTATTCCAAATTACCCCTTTCTTTATAGAACCATCCTAACAATTTTCTTACTCTGATAAGTTCGGTTAATGTCTGAAATATCATACTTTTTTGTATACAGTTGTGAAATAAAAGTAGAAACTTCCAAGAGCAGTTTATTTATATTGGATCAGCAATGTCTATTTCACACTGGGAACATTATATTTTGGAAGAGGTGCTGACACTCAAGAACTTGTGCCAAGCTGCTCTGGAAGGCTCTATTGCTAGCCAAGCCCAGCCAGACCCTTGGGAATAGAAAGTCTTTCATCAGCTGCCTATTTGCTCCTTTGGTGGAGAGTTCACCACCTTCTGAGTCAGGATAAACCTGAGTGCCAAACGTCTTCTTTGTAGCCTTGACAGAATACTCAGTCTCTTTGGATCTAACAGAACAAGTATCTTCTCAAATTTCTAAAATGTCAAGAGGTTAAAAAAACAAACACTGAGTTTATGTGTAAAATTGTTCTGATAAGTTCTATAACTAAAACAATGCTATTTATAGCCATAAAAAGACTATGTACATTCTTTAAAAAATTTAAAATTACATTTATTTATTTGTGTGTGGATGGGAGCACACAGGCCATGGTGCTTGCAGAGGTCAGAGGACAATTTCATGGAGTGGGTTCTCTCTTTCTACCACATGGGTCCTGGAGATTGAACTTAGCTTGTCAAGCTTGGCAGAGTGCATCTTTATCTACTGAGCCATTGGCAAAGCTCAACCTTTTTTTATTTGTTTTTGTTTTTTTTTCCAGATAGGATTTCTCTCTGTGTGTAGCCCTGGCTGTCCTAGAACTAGCTCTGTAGACCAGAGTGGCCTTGAACTCATAGAGATCCACCTGCCTCTGCCTCTAGAGTGCTGGGATTAAAGGCATGTGACACTATTGTCCAATAAAGCCCATTTTTTATTTTATTCATTTTTAGTATATTGAGGTATCTGTTTAGAGAAATTTCATAAATTTAACATTGCCTGAAAAAATTAATGGGCTTTAAAAATATTACTTTTATTGGCAGGTCTTCATGATGGACACCTGTATTCTCAGCATTCAGAAAGCAGAGGAAGGTGGGTGTTATTGAGTTAGAGGCCAAGATGGTCTACATAGTGGGTTCCAGGCCAACCAGGGATACATAGTGAGACCCTGTTTTAAAACGAACAAGCACAAATAAGAAAAAAAAAAAAAAACAGCAAAAATATTACAGGGACTGGAAGGATGGTTTGGATTAATAGTACTGGCTGCTGTTCCTGAGAACCTGGGCTCAATCCCCAGCACTCACATGGTTCATAATTGTCTGTAATTCCAGGGGATCTGATGCCCTCTTCTGGCCTTCATTGACACCGGGTACTAAGGTGATAAATATACACAAACAACCCATCCAGATAAGTTAAAAGTACCCCCCCCCCCAACACACACTCATGTGTTCCTGTATTGGAGTGCACGTTCCATGGCCATGGTACAAGCATGCATGGAAGCCAGAGAACAATGCAGGAGGGTCTGTGCTCTCTTACTATGCAAATCCTCAAGACCAAACCCACATTATCAGGCATGCAGCAATTTTTTCTACCTACTAAGACATTCTGCTGGTCTTGAATTTATGGGGATTTTGAAGGCACCATCCACATTCAGGGACATAATGGAGAAAATGTAAGAATTAAAGACATTAGCCTGTAATCCCTGCACTTAGGAGGCTTAGGCAGCAAGATCATGTGTTCAAGGCCAGCTTAATCTACTCAGCACAGCCCCAGCTCAAAAACCAAACAATATCTATCACAACCAGCAAGCAAAACCAACCAACCAACCAACCAACCAACAAAAAACCCACTAGTATAAATAAGAATCTAGAAGTAAGTCAACACTGAGATGGCTTTGGAAGTAGTGGAGTACTTTGGAAGGTATAGAACAGTGGAGACTTGTCTTTGGTCGAGAGCTAAATGCTACTCTCATCAGATTCTGTGTCTAACAGTTGAAGAAATGGAAGTGTATGGACATAAATCGACTTCTAGTTACTATGGCTGGTTTAGGATTAGATTTAGGTTTTTGTCTCCATTCAGTATTTATCTGTGGGGATAGGCACACCATGCTGACAGTAAACTCTTTGTAAGGGAAAGCTGCCTCTCCCAGCATTTTTTTGTTTTGTTTTGTTTTGTTTTGTTTGCTTTTTTGTTTTTTTCGAGACAGGGTTTTTGTGTAGCTTTGCACCTTTCCTGGAACTCACTTTGGAGACCAGGCTGGCCTTGAACTCACAGAGATCCACCTGCCTCTTACTCCCGAGTGCTGGGATTAAAGGTGTGCACCATCACCGCCTGGCAGCTCTCCCAGCATTGTTGAACTTACCTTCAAACCAAGGACTTTGACATGAAGCAGTGAGAGTGGATTGTGCTTCATAGGAAGACAAAAACAAAGTGCTCACCGGAAATCTACTTTCTTGGAAATGCTGGAAAATGATACAGGAAGGCAGTATTTCACTGGACTCTTCTTTGAGAGAAAAAAATGTAAATGTAGTACAGGGCCCTTTATGATGTGGATCTGAGGGTTAAATAAGTGTCATGACATAGAAACCTACTTGAAAGGAGCCATCACATGAACCAAGCTTTGGGGTCGAGCAGATGGCCCTGTGGGTAAAAATAAAAGGGCTCATTGCACAGGACTGGTGACTTGAGTTAGATCCAGGCACTCCATGGTAAGCAAGAACAAACTCCCTGAGGTTGTCTTTTATTCTCTACAGGTTAAATTTGCTTGTGTGCGTTCACACACACACACACACACACACACACACACACACACTTACAACAAACTCTCTCTCTCTCTCTCTCTCTCTCTCTCTCTCTCACACACACACACACACACACACAGAGAGAGAGAGAGAGAGAGAGAGAGAGAGAGAGAGGTTAGCACTGATAATAATATTAAAAAAATTAAAACTAAAACAGTTTGTAAATAAAAGTAGGACATAAAATTGGGTGGGCAGGGAAGAGAAGACAGATCTGGGAAGAGTTGGGGGGGAGTGGATACGAGATTAAAACATATGTGAAAATCTCAAAGAACTAAAAAAAGAATTGTATGTCAATTGCAAAAGGAAATTTAAATTGGTCAACATTGCTTTGAAGAGCACCCACACATTCAGTAGATTTAAGATCTTTAATTTTACTTCCTTTCAGTACTGCATGCCAGAAACTAGTATGTGGATGATGTCTAGGTCAAGCAATGAAAAATGTGTTTTTACCTAAAAATTTAAGTTAAATAAAAACAACAGAAGAAAGCAAAAAATAAACAAACAATATCCTAGTCTGTGCCTGCACGCACTTGTGTGCATGCGTGCGTGTGTGATTTAGCAGGACAATAGTTATACACAGTGAGCAGAATCTTGGAATCATAAATCAGCACTGAGCACTTTGTCAGATATGTTCTACTTAGTAAATTTGTAATACATAGTTTAATTTTTTTGTTTTATGTAATTTGGATAGTAAAATGTTCTTTATTGACCTAAAAATATAAATATTGATTGACTTATATTTTATTTAACTCATTTTTTGTTATAAATGATCAAATTCACAAAACTCTTTTATTAATGGCTTAAAAAATTTAAATTCCTCCTTAAACTTTCATTTTTCCTTTGAGACAGGGTCTTGCAATGTAGCCAGGGTTGGCCTTGAACTTCTGCTTTTTATCTTCTTGCATTAGCCTTCTGAGAGCTAGGATTAGAAGCATGTGCATCTATGCCTGGTTCTCTATTAGCATGTTTTAAATTGAGGAAGTATTCCCATAAATTAGGTTAGTCTCCTGGGGAAATTTTGTGAGCAAATAATATATTTTGATCAATTTGTGGGTACATATAAAGCTTTTTGGAAAAAGTACTCATTTAAAAATAATTTATTACTCAAATATTTATTTTAAAATTATTTTAAATTGTGTGTATATGTGTGTGTCTGCATATGGATATGTACACATGAATGCAGTGCCCATGGAGGCCATAGGTGTAGGATCTTCTGGGAGCTGCAGTTATAGATGGTTGTGAGCTGCCCCACATGGGTCTAATAACTGAACTAGGGTCCTCTTGAAAGAGCATCAAGTGTTCTTAACTAGACATCTAGACATCCAACTAGACATCTCTTCAGTCCCCTCACCCCCAGCTCTAAATATGAAGTAATTTGTAGAAGCTTTTGGGAAATGATTCATTAACTGAAATGATGACTTTTAGTCATTTGATAACATGGGCCTCATGTAATCTAAACTTGTTACTAACTTATTGGTCTGAAAATGTGAAGGGCTAATTGGCAGGGTGCCTACATTCCATATCTTCCCTGTTATTGTGGAGATGGCCTTGGCCTTCTTAATACTGACCATTGGGCATGGTATTTACAGTATTTCATATAGTATGTCTTATCTAATCTTTGAGGCATAGGATTTCACTTGTCTTGCTTTGGTGCTCTTGCACTGTCTGTTCTTGTCATCATACATTTTTTTTTTTTCTGGTGGGGGGACAGTGATACTCTGCGAGTATGAATAATTTTTTAAACTGATGCTGGAGATTAAAGCCAGAGTCTTGTGAATGCTAAGAGTATATTCTGCTGCTAAGTCATAACCCCAGCCCTGTAAATATCTAATTGATGCTGTGATAATGCTGTACTCTAGAAGTTGTTTAAATGTCCTCTTAAGCTCACTGTTTTGTTACAGGAAAAAGACATCTTTAATTTCTCTTGGCATGTATTGCTTAGGATTTACCCCCTTTTGCTGAACAATACAGAATTAAGTGGAAGTCATACAGTCAGGAAAGGTAGAAACTGCACGAAATGCTAAAGAAAAAAACAAAACAAAACAAAAACAAAGGAACATTTTGGAGTTTCTGGTATAAAAGAAAAATCAACCTGATTTTGATTTTGATACAGCAGGAGGGAACAGGAGAGATTATTGCATTCTTCCATTCATAAGCAATGGCCCATTCAGAAGGATGCTAATATTTATACCATACTTTAGAAACTATGGCTACAAATTATAGTAAATTGGATTGTAGCTATTAAAATCACTGAAATATCAGAGATTTTTATGTATGTAAAAGTTGATCTATTATTTGACTATGTTGCAAATTAAGAAAACATTACCTATCTATGTATATAAATAACAATATAAGGCTGGACTTGGTGTCACAGATCTCTAATCCCAGAACTCAGGAAGCAGAGGCAGGTTGATCTCTGTGACTTCAGGGCCAAGTTTGGTCTGCACAGGGAGTTTCAACACAGCCAGGACTCTGTAGAAAGACCCTGTCTCATAAAACAAAAGAAAAGAAAAGAAAAGAAAAGAAAAGAAAACAAGCAAGCAAACAAAAAACTAAAACAAAAAACAGATTTTTGAATTAAATGAGTGAAGTTGATCTTGATATTATATTGTTTATTATTATCAGCTTTATATTGTTGTTATACTATTTGGAGAAAGTGAAAGAGGCATCTTTGAGGAAAAGCAAAATGTTAACTCTAGGAGGCCAGACTTGGGTGAATGGTTGTGTGATGGTAACACTGCCCCAGGCTTTCAGAGAGGATGTTTTGAGGAGTCCATCTGTGTGTTCCTGTAGTAGTTTCATTACAATAGCAGAAATGGGCCAAAATACTTTTAAAGCGAGAACTTTTCCAAACAAAGGCGTGGCCACTCCTATAAACATATTGAAGACTGAGTATCTTGATATAAACTTTATGTGGAATGAAACAGTGTTCTAAAGAATAATTAACTCATGCACTCAAGGTTAAATGTTCTTTTGAGTTTTGAAACAGTCTTCCCCCGCCTCCCTCTCTATCTCAAAACTGGGTCCTTGGAAGTAGAATATCTTGTAGTTTGAACATTATTTTACCATTCAGCTTCAAATATGTCCCTTGCTCCCACCCTGACACCTATTTTATCTTTGTTCTATTTGTCTTCTCTAGTGTCTATATAGACAGCTTTTTTTCTTCTTTTATATCTTCCCAGATTGCATTCAAATTTCTCTCTTAGCTGTCATATCCTGTTTCCTGATCAGATCGGATCCTTTTAAAGCACATGGGCTGTCAAACTGAATCATCCTCAAATGTACCTGAAGGTCCCCACTGTCCTCTTGTATCTTCATGTTCCCACTGTCCTTCCTTCTACATCATTAGTTCTATTTTTCAGAACAATACGACCACCACACTCTAGCCTCTGAGGCTCCCAATCAAGTATTCATCTTATATTTTGTCCCTTTCAGCTGAATGTCCAACTCATTTTTAAGTATCTTAGTTCAAGCTTGCTCTTGGCTTTTATTCCTTTTGTTTGTTTGTTTGTTTTTTTAAAAAAAGGTTTATTTATTTATTATGTATACAGAAGAAGGTGCCAGATCTCATTACAGATGGTTGTGAGCCACCATGTGGGTGCTGGGAATTGAACTCAGGACCTCTGGACAGTCAGTGCTCTTAATCTCTAAGCCATCTCTCCAGCCCCTTGGTTTTGTTTTTTACCCTGGAAAAAAAATCACAATAGTTTTTTCTAACCATTCAAGTTCTACATTTTAGCTGACCTTAGCATGAAAGTAACCTATCTAATGAGTTACCACCCATTCTATATTAACTAGAAATGGGGCAGCCTATGTAGAATAAGTATGTTAAACTCTTACAAGTTCCTTATTCCTGAGTCATGACCATTATTTAAAAAGAAACTAGCACTCGATACATTAAAGACACTTCCTTCAGGACATCCAGTATAGTGATTTTACAGTTTCTTGTTCAGAAATACTTTTTTTCTGAGCATGAAAAAGGAGATGCTAAAATAATTATACCAAGACAACAAATATGAAAAGGGACTTACTAAGACAAACCGGGACACAATCATTCTGTGAGTAAATGACTTACCCTAGACTGGTTTGGTACAACGTTTATCATGATCTAGATACCATGTTTGTCAATGGCCACAATAGAAGAACTAATATTGTAAGCATACCAGATAGAGAAACTGGTTCTCTGATGGCAGTATTATTCCATTCCACATCTTGTCATCATATTAAATAAACAATAAGCATTCTTATGGTTTGAGCCATTTTGTTGAGGAATAACATATTTTGATATAAGGAGGACAGTATGTTATGCAAGCAGGGACACTAAACTGACATTTGCTAGGATAAAGGGAGTCTAGGACCCTGACAAATCATTTGAAACTATTTAACTGAACAATGTATATGATGTGTGTGTTGTATGGAAAGGGGTGACCAGTGATAAATTTCTCCATCAAGTAACACTTAAATGGAAACTTGAGTACTGAGTGGAATTCAGCATATCTATACTACTGTATTTGTGAATCAGTACCTTTTCCTTCTTCAGAACTTTTACAAGGTTTGCAATATGTCAGGCAACTTCTATTAGCCTGGGTTTCCATGATTATAATGGTTCAGTGATTTCATTTTTATAAGTTTTGTATCTATTTGACTTATTTTTCTATATCCAATAGTTTTTCTCAGTTTTATTCCAGGTTTGCTGCAAATTAGTATATTTTGTTTCTACTTTTCCTTTGTGAAATCTCTGGCTTCTCTAGTGTGCTTTCTTTTTTCCCCTTGTGATGTTAGGGATTGAATATTTCTCCTTTTGCAAGTTAGGCAAACTCTAACTATCACAGAGATGCACTCTGGCACTCCTTTGGATAATTTCTTGTTGGGATGGAATGAAAAAAAAAAAAGAAGGTACATGCCTGTGTTCATGAACAACGTGTTAAAAAATAAAATGAAGCATACTGAGCAACTCAGAATTATAGGAACAATGGCAACTGTAGGAAGACCACCTGTTTCATGAGAATCATTCCTCAGAAAGTTTACACACTCTTTTATCCAAGTCTTAAATGCCGCAGAGTGAAGTAATCCTGTGAGCATGTTCACCCTTAGCAAGTGTTTTATAGCTCCCAGATTTATGAGATGTTAAGTCCAAAGATTTCACACATTAACAAACAACAACATTGAATGAATTCAGCACAGGTTTCAACAAAATCTTCTGTTTGATTTGACAACTCATGTATTTGAGAAATTAAAGTAGAATGATTTTTTCCCCCAGTATATTTGCTAGGTTTTGCTACATCAAGCATTGTCTATATTCTGCTTTGTTTTAGTAGGGGCTTCTTCTCTGGTTGCATTTTCTTCTGCTTTCCATGGCTCTTTCTGGTTTGAGAGAGAATGTTGTAGTTTTGTTCTAGGGAGACAGTGCTTTGCTCATCAAATTCAGTTCTTTGACTATTCCTAGTATTATCCTTTGATCTAGGTGACTTGGAGCATGTTTCTTAATTTTTTTGTGCTTCAGTTTATGATCAGTTGCAAGCCCAGAAAGAGGAAGCATTGGAGATCATGTGGTATGTTTTCTGGGCAACCAGCTTTAGGAAGTTGTCAGGTTGTTGAAAATTATGGCGTGAACATGTCCACCAATACCACTAACTTTACATCCAAAGCATTTACGAAACTTCTCATTCAAAAGGAGAGGATTCAGCAGAGGCCCTTTGTGTCCCATCATTTAGTAAAGACGTTCACTTTATAACAGTTTGAATAACATCTTTAAAGGGAGAACTAAGTACAAAATAATTAGCTAAAGGATTTGTTTTGCATGTGTAGGGTAAACTGTGCTTTGTGGTGATGGTGTGGGTTTGTTGGGATGGGGACTGTAAGCTGATGGAGTGCCCAGGGTCCTCCCTGTCTGTATCACTGATATATTGCTGTGTCCTTCTGCTGCTCAGTCCTCAGATTTTAAGAATAAGTTTCTATAGCTTGTAACCATTGTAGAGGGAAGGGATTGTAGTAAAATAAGAGCAGCAGTGTATGGTTAGCAGGCACAGAAAGGTAGATACATGCTAGGAAAGAGAAGTAGTTCCCTAAAGTCTGATTTCAGAGAAATAAGTAATTTCCGTGTTGTAAAACAGAATCACGGGTGCTTTCATGCTAATAGTGAACCTGAAATCTATAGTTAAGATGGGGCATAAAATAATTTGGGTATTTTATGATGTTACTACTACTACTACTACTACTACTACTACTACTGTTATTGTTATTGACTAGGTCTCTCTACATAGTTCTGGATTTTCTGGAACTCACTATGTAGATCAGGCTGGCCTTTGACTCACAGAGATTTGACTGCCTTTGTCTGCCCTCACCACCTGAGTGCTAGGATTAAAGGCATGTGTCAGCACCCCCAGCTGGTCCTTTATTTTAAGGAATGAAAACATGCATAGAGATAGGTAAAGGTTTCTAACTCAATGACTTAATTATCTGATCGGCTTTTTTTGGTCCTCTTTTTCATGCTTTAACCATGACTACCTGTAAGTTATGTACAAGGCGTAGGCCTCTCTGTGTGCCTCAGTTGTTCTTATAAGTAAAATATAGGATATGAAATACCCATCTTAGGAGGTCTTTGTGAGGATGAGATGAGACTATATCTGAAATTTATTTAAGAAGAGCATGCTAGGAAGCACTGACTTACAATTAGCTTCTATTAGTGGTAATGGTCACTCTCTCATCATTGTCACTGTAATTTTGAGTTTTTTAAAGAAATGATTTTGGAAGCAAATTGGGCAACTGTAAATTCTTACGGCTACCCTTACCACATTTGACTCTTTGGTCAAGGGTTTCAGTCTACAAGTCTTTTAAAAAAATCATGTGCAAAGTGGGAAGAATAATACTTCAAAGAGAAAGCTGTAAACATGCAGTGAACAGATAAGGTTCCTAGCTGGGCCTGTCTTGTGACTTCACCCTCTCCTTCTCTAGCCCTAACTCACACTGACTTGTGTTTTGTCTCCTATGCATCAAACTAATGCTTCAGATACTTTGCTCTTTTTTTTTTTCATTTTTCTTTATTAAGAAATTTTCTACTCACTCCACATACTATCCACAGTTCCCCCTCCTCCTTCCTCCCACCCCCAGCCTTCTTTCCCAAGCCACCCTGCATCCCCACATCCCCCAAATCAAGGTCTCCCATGGGGAGTCAGCAGAGCCCAGCACTCTGAGCCTGAGCAGGTCCAAGCCCCTTCTCACTGCATCAAGGCTGTGCAAGGTCAGATACTTTGCTCTTGAGCTCACTTCTTCAGCCACTCTTTTCCTGAACACCCATTCCTTTTCTTCCCTACTCACGTAAATTTTCTTTTTAAAAGGTTCTTAGATTTAATGTGTATGAGTATTTTGTCTGCTCATCTATCTGCGTACCTACATATGTGCCTGGTGCCTGAGGTCAGAAGAAGGCGTTGAATCTCCTGGAAATGGAGTTAGATGGTACAGTGGATTGTGTGAGTACTTGGAACTGAATCCAGGTCCTCTGCAAGAATGAGTGCTCTTAACAGCAGAGCCATCTCTCCAGCCCCTACTCATATGAATTTTTCTCTCAATTTTTCCACAGAACTTCTTAATGGTGATTACTTTTTTTACATGCATTGTTTCCTTGTTTACTATCTGATATGTTTCATCTCTTAAAGAATATAGGCTATGTGCCTTGTTTATTGGCTACTGTAACCTGGGTTTAGATTAGCATCCAGCAAATAGTAGGCAATGAGGAATAGTTTCCAAATGAGAGGGTACAGTGATAAGGAAATCTAAAGTGACCTGCAGATGAGGGCCACGTTTGCTCTTTACGTTTAGATTAGGAGAACTCTAAATGTAGTGTATGTGGGTGACTTTATAAAACTTGGCACAGTGTTGTTGACTACTGTCTATCTGAAGCAGAGTACTTTGAGAATAAAAGAGGATGATGTAATTATTTATGCCAGCATAGCAGTCAAACACCAGGACAATACAAGGTAAACATTAAGTCTGAATTCTCTGCATTAGAAGCACAGACGAGAATGAATCCTAAATGTGGATTCCTGGGCTTCATGCCAGATCCACAGCATCAGGATTTTTGTTAAAGGGGCCCCAGCATCTGCAAGGGAGCACAGGGGTGATCCTGTAACATGCCAAACATGCCAGAGTTTGAGAACTACGGGACTGAAGATTAGAGCATTCTCCTTTGGGGGTGCTTTGTCCCCAACTTGGGAGGCTTCCCTAAAGCTGTTAAAGACTTATTAACACTGATGTGTGGGAGCCAAGCATTCATTAGCACTTGCATAGGAACCTCTGCCTGTTCTTCAGAATTAATTTCTTGGCAAACAGTAAGAGTCTTCATGAAGCACTTCTGCAGAATGAAGACAGATTTGGAAAGTGAGTACATCAGCAATGATAAAGACTAAGCCTGGAGGAGAGATTTAGTAGGTCCCCCCAAAAGACACACATTTTTGAGAAAACAAAAAGGTAAATTGTAAGAATATAAACAAAGACTTATATCTGAAACTAATAATATGATCCCTCTTTCTTTCTTTCTTTCTTTCTTTCTTTCTTTCTTTCTTTCTTTCTTTCTTTCTTTCTCTCTTTCTTTATTCCTTCCTTTCTTTCTTTCTTTCTTCCTTTCTTTCTTTCTTTCTTTCTTTCTTTCTTTCTTTCTTTCTTTCTTTCTTCCCTCCAAAGAACAAAGAACAGTCTTAATTCCACATGTTCGGTTTGCAGGTTTGACTGACACCTGTAAACTGACAAGTGTCTCAGCGTTGGCAGCATGACACACAGTTCTGATTACAGGTGATGGTGTGGCACTCTGCTCTTGGCTTTCAGTTAATCACATCTATAGGGTCTATAGGGTTGCCTTCCTTGTCTATGTCCTTTTTCTGCAGTGAGAGTGAACTGCTTACTTGTCCCTTTGTGTTTGCCACACTCCATCATTATGCCGGTTTTCTTCCCCTGTCTCTTCCCAAGATCTCCATTCATTCTTTTTCTTTTTTTTTTAAACAAAACCCTGATGCAGAAAGATAATTTATAAATATATATCATCTCAATTTAAAGCCCCAAAGGTTATCATATCAGCTTGGCTTTTCACAACCTCAATAGCAATTCTGCATTTAAATGGTGATTTCTGTTATGTAGTTTATTGATGTTTTACATAAAAAATTGAACAATAGAGATGGTATTTCATTTAACTGATGTACTTATTTATTTCTTTTGTTGCTGAAAATGGAATCCAGGGCTTCACTTATGCTGGGCGAATATTCTACTCAGATGTCATTTTTGTTCAGAGATATGTATAAAGGACATATATTCACATATCTCAGCTTACTATCAATTTCCATGAAGTAGGAAGAAATTGATATAGAAGATGACCTTGTGAGGCATTCAGCTGAAATAATATGAAGAGTGAAAAATCCATCAATAGGTATATTAAAAGAAAGTGCAAACACAACTTCTCTTCACTGATTACTCTCTGTCACCTAACCGTGGGACTGGGTGCTCATGCCCCAAACCTGAATTTTAAAGAACGAGGTAAGAAGTTTTAGCTGTAACTACTCCGAATGGTGGGGATACTGTTTGTTGAATGCTTGTAGAGCAGCTTTTCACCATTATTCATACATCAATTTTGTCATAAAACGTTAGGTGGACAATTGAAAAGGAAAACAGTTGCAGTGGAAGTTGAATATCTGTAGCTTTAAACCTTTTTTCCTTTGTATGTTGGCATAGGTCCAGGTATTCTCCAGTGGGCCAAGTGTATTGAGTAGTGATTAGCAAGTTCTTTCCCATTTTTTCCCCAATAAATGCAGTATTTGAGCCCCACCAGAGTATCCTCTGGGTATTCACAGCACCTAACAATGCTCATTCAAAACAGATTCTTGTGTCCTTAAGCTTGCCAAGAAAGATTATTCTCTGAAGTCTCTAGGGTCACAAAGGCATTCTAATCATTTCTAATATTAGCCGAGTATTTAGAGTATTACATGGTGCAGTATATAGCTTCCTGGTTCTCAGGGCCCCTTTCACTCAAACAAGCAGGTGTTGACAATCCATTATATTGTTGCTTTTGTAAAAAAAAAAAAAAAAGAAAAAAAAGAAAAGAAAAGAAAAAAAACCAACAACTTTTAGCAGAAAATAAACTACTCTTTCTCAGTGAAATATTAGTCTCCTCATAGTGGGTACACGTGCTGGGAATCAATATTTTCAATCTAATAATACCTGCAGTCCTGAGAGACAAGCTATTGTCAAGACACTGGCTGCATTCAAGAGTTTGTTTTTTTTTTTTTTTTTTTTTTTTTTTTTTTTTTGTAGCATGGCTGTATCCTTTCCTTTGCTCTCTCTCACTCTAGGTGGCTGACTACCCTCAGGTGTTTTAGTTTTTGGAGCCATGCACTGGTTGTATCATTATTCAAAACATACACACTTGAAGTTATTGTGGGTTAGAAACCCAGCTTTAATCTTTTTGGGAGCAATGGCAGAAAAATATAAATGTTTTGTAAAATTAGATTGAGCATTTTCTTTTTTCTTTCAGTACTAGTTGTGGTTATAACTGCAAACATTTCTTTGTAGAGGCTTTTGTCTTGAAGTAAATCTAGGGTTTAAATTTTAGTATGATATTAAACTATATATCCACAATTTTTCATTTGTGGTTTAAGTCACCATGAACTTTTCTGCAAGAATAGTGCTGAATTTTAGGATTTTGTCCTGATTTCAAGTTACATAAATCTCCTTATATGTAATGAATATTTCAGTGCTTCATACTTTCAAGTCCATGTGAAAAGTCACAGCTATTGAGGATGATGTTTTCATATTTAGCGAGCATGCAAAAGAAGCATTCATTGCTCCTGTGAGTGCATAGATAATTTTACTCTTCTAAAGATATTACAGATGAGAGTGTTTGTGATTCTGAAAGCATTGTTCATTTTATTTTTTGACTCAGGAGGAAAAATGGGACTAAAAGGAACTTCAAAAAATATACCACATCTGGCTACTTCTATTACAAAAGCAGTCTAACAAAACAGAATTATGAAATGATTGTGATTTTAAAGATTGACTTCCTAAAAATTCAAAATTCTTAGGGTTGCAGTGTAGTTCATAGGGTATATGCTCAACACGTGTGAGACTGTAGGCTCAGGCTTCAGCATCAAAGCAACAACATCAACAAGCAACAATTGCATCCACTCCCAGAACTTCCAAGTCAAAGCAACTGAAATCTCTCAAATTTGAAGTATGTGTGTGTTTTAAAAGTTAAGTGGCATAAATCTTAGCCCTTTGTCTTTAAAAATGTATATATTTGAGATAATTTGTTTTAGTACTTGAAACATATACTTTAAATGTAAGTATTATCTATGTTTATATTGATTTTTTCTGGATAATCAAAAAGTAATACATCTAATTATTCAGACTTTCCTAAAAATAGATCAGCAACAACTCAGAAAATAATGGAATAATGGAATCTACATTGATCATTTTATATACCTGTGTAGAATACCAAAAAAAATCACAAAAATCTCAGAAAATATTATCAACACATTGGATACTTAAGAGATTAGAAAAATACAGTGTAAAATAACACTAACAGAAAAATATTTAGGATATAATGAACAATTTTAGACAAAGACCATTAACTGTAATGTTGACTACAGGGAAAACAATATTGAAAAGGTTATTTTTATACTTTCACTTGGAAAAATATTAGAGACAACTGAAATATTGAGAGTGTAACTAATTGAAAAAGTTAAAATTTGTCTATGAAAATTGGGAAAATGAGTACAGGGCTAGAAGCATCTAGTGAAAGCTTTAATGAAGACTCATTTGGGGGTAGTCTGCAAATGTGGTGAACTTGAACAACATGAACCTCTTATCTGTGTGTTCATGTCTATCAATTTGATTTTTCTAGAAATAAAGATTTGTATACAAGTAATATTTTATTGTATCTTAGGAAATACTCAGATAAAATTGGAATTGATTTTCAAGTTATCTAGCTTCTGTTGAGTGGGTACACTGAATAATTCCAGAGATACAGCTAAGCTACCTTTTATTTAGAGCCTTTATTGAATACTCCTAATTGTACATTTTACCAACAACAACAACAAAAAGCTGACATCCCTCCTGTGTAAGTTAGAACCTTAGGAAAATTATAAAATGTCGAACAGTGTGAAAGACTTTCACAAGAGGAGAGAGGCATGCAGGTCTCACTCTCTAATGGGCCCAACAGCCATCACTCAAAATTAAAATTTATGAGAGACAACTTTTTAACTTGATTGACACAGGTGAGCAGAGAGGGAAGCTGTCAGGCGGATTTGAATCACATCAGGAGGAAAGAGTGAGAGATCCTTAGGGTGTAGAAAAGAAGAAGGGCTTGACAAAGGGAAATCTGAAGAAATGAAGACAGGGTGGACATGTGGGAAGGAAAATACTCAAAGGAGTTTCAACTCATGACAACAACCTCACCACAATGTTGCATGCATTTCATGCTGAATTGGGGTCGTCACAACCTCCCTGTAATGCTTTATCTGATAACACACGCCAAGTACTCTAATATTCATCAGAGAATAAATGGAAGAAATAAACTTCTTGATGAAGGCAGTGACGCACTAAGGGTCTTGACATTGTACTGGTTCACCTCTCCCTGTACCTCTGGGAAAAGTTAGCCATGTGGATAGTGTTATCACTGTCTGCCTATCTGTCCAGTGACCAGTGTTCTGTTAGGCTCCAGCTGTATTGAGCGATTTGAATATGACAAACTCCTTATTAAGGTTCTTAAACTTGTAATTAAAAAGGGATTGTCTAGAGGATGCTCTAATAGCGCTGTGGAAAAACTCCTAAGTACATTAACTAAATACGAAATCAAACATCACAATTAATTATGACTGTACCAGGGCGACCCTTTCTCTGACCACATTACCAGTTCTCCAGTGGGGAACTAGCAACTGTTTTCTAATGATGGCTAGATTGTTGCTTTCTGCTTGCTCTCTCAATCAACTGTCCCATCTCCTGTCCATTCTTTTGTTCTTCCTTCGTTCTCCTGTAGGCTCTGAGCCTGTGTTTTCGAGATGCCCTCCTTTATATTAAAGTTCATGTTTGGGGCTTTGTGGCTCTCAGTGTAAATTGTGGTGTTTGTTTTCTCTTCGTCTCTCTCTTGGACAGCGTTTTCCCCTATAAGAAAAAGTATCTCGGCCCACAGTGGTGGCATGCCTTTAATTCCAGCACTCGGGAGGCAGAGGCAGGCTGAGTTTGAGGCCAGCCTGTGTCCGCAGAGTGAGTTCCCGGACAGGCTCCAAAGCTACACAGAAAACCCCTGTTTCCACCTCCCCCCAACCCCCGCAAAAAAGAAAGAAAGAAAAGAAAATGTGTCTTATGTCCAGCCGCCCCTCTGAATTTGTGTAGCTCTGCTGTTGCTGCCCAAGCTTCTCACTGCTCCAACATTTCCCTTGAGCTTCCTCCCATAGCCCATCCTCGCTCATAGTATTGCCTATGACTGGGGCAAATGATGCTGCACATCATGAAGTTTCAATACCTGTATTTGTTTCCCTTTAAGAAAAATTTGCTGAGGCCATCTGGGCGGCTGGGAAGCTACCTGTCCTGCACGGGGATTTTGCTGGTAACTTTTCAGTAACTTTTCTCTCACGGCAAGATCCGTCTGCTTCCCTTAAGGATTGCCTGCAAGGCTACTTGGGAGGATGCAATGCTTCTGTGATTCAGGAAGCCGAATTAGAACGGTCTCAATGACACTTTTGCTTGATTATGGTGTGACTTCTGCCAACACACTTAGTTTTTTTGTGCTTCACTGTCCTTATCTGGATTGTGGATAATTGCACATAGTTGTAACAATGTAGGATGATGAGTGAGGATGAAGTCTGTTAATGTTACATTGACAGCATAATTTTTGTGCACATAGCAAACATCATGGAGTATTGGTGAAATTATTAAGGCCACTCTACGTAGTTAAAAGGGAGGTTTATTTTGTGGGATAATTTACAAATGAAGGGATAGGTAGGTTGTAAGGTCTGGCAAAGGTAGGGTGCAGTCCAGTGGTGTTCTCCAGAGAACTCTGCTCCGTCTACCTCCAGCTCCAGTGTCCAGGCACCAAGAGATCCCTTGCATTTGGATCTGGGTCTTCAGCATCCTCTCTCAGCCCCAGGGTTGGAACTTCCAGGCCAAGGCTGGAATGGCTATCCACTACAATGGAGGGCTTGCTAGTTTTGTTATTTTTCTCAAGCAGATTTATGAGAACAAGGTGTGTGTGTGTGTGTGTGTGTGTGTGTGTGTGTGTGTGTGTGGTGTGTATATGCACATGTGTATATGTGCAAATTTGTGTGTGTGATGTGTGTCTGTAAATGTGTTTGTGCATGTATGTATGTGAGTGTGTGGCATGTCTGATTGGTTGCAGGGCTAGAGGAAGATTTTTTTTTTAACCACTTCATGATCATAATATATTCCTTATATCCTATTGTAAGAAACTTAAGTGTATAGGAATATGCTTTCAATGCCACGGTAGGCTGTGAAATAAATTTTACCTGAAAAAAATTGGAATTCTAAAATTTTGTGGTATAAATTTATAATTTCCCCAGAACTGTACAATATACTCCTTTCAGGGATGTGGGAAAATGTATCACCTTGATTGTTTCATGACTTGGGTGCCAAAGACTTTGTAAAATGGCCTATATTAAATCACAAATAGGAGTCCTAACAGCTGTGTTCAGTATTAGCAGCACATTTCTTCTACTTCAAAAAGTACAGTTTTCATCCTGTGATCATCAAGTGTATTTGTGTTTTCTAACCTACATGCTTAAATATAAAAGCATGGGAAAGAGAAATGTTGAAAGTTATTAACCAGGATTTTCACTAATTTATAAATTAGACTTTTCAGTTTTAGAATTCAAAATAATCAAAAGTAAAAAAAAAAAAAGTTTGATGCTTTACTCAAATCAAGCCTAGATTTTCCAATTCATCTAACAATCAACAGATTTCTTCCCAAACATGTGTATTATCGGTGACAAGAATGGTCAATAGAAAGCAAAGGCCGAATTTGTTGTGACTTTGGAAAACAGCAGTAATGTTTATTTTGGGGTTATAAGCTCTAAGAAGACTGTGTTGTCATACTTGATGAATGTTTGTGTCTCTGCCTGGCACTTTTGGCACACTCCCACATTTGTAACCTGTTAGAAAGGTGTTAAATGATAGAATTCTAAATACAAACTGCAGGTTGTATAACTTTAGTCTTTAAAAGCTGTAACATATTGTAAATGAAAGGGATAGTCAATAAATACTCAGTACACATTTCCTCACAGAGTTCAAAATACCTGGTTTGTCGATAACTCTACAGTTGATTTAGAAGGGGATAATCAATAAATTGCAGGTATTTTTGAGGTTTCACAAAGTTAAAAATGCAGCTATGTGTACATGGGGTTGAAGTCACTGCATTTCTACTGAAGAAGTTGGGCTTGTTTCTACACCATAATGACTGATTTACTTTCAGGCACTATAACAAGTGATACCCTTAACTTCTTCCTTCCTTTTTATCCCCTCTCTGTCTATCTTCTTCTTTCCCTTTTCTTCCTGTGATAATAATGCTAATCTGCAAGACTTAAAGTATCTCAGAATCTTTTTTTAAGACTTTTTTTTAAAAAGGTTTTATTTATTATGTATACAGTGTTCTGCCTGCATGATAGAAGAGGGCACCAGATTTCATTACAGATGGTTGTGAGCCACCATGTGGGTGCTTGGGAGAGAACTTAGGACCTCTGGAAGAAGAGCAGCCAGTGCTCCTAACCTCTGATCTGTCTTTCTAGCCCCGTATCTCAGAATCTTATTCCTTCAAAAATCTAAATAATATAGATAGCATGTTTGTTTATCAATATGTAATTGTTTGTCAAGTAAATATATCTCTATAGGCTATACCACTCCAGTATTGGCTTTTTTTTTTTTTTTTTTTAGTGGACATGATTTTCATCTAGATAAGAAACAGTATAAAGAGTATAGCATTTTGTGATTCCATATTATAAGTATTATGGGAATATCAATGAAATTATACACAATGTTTAAAATTAAAGCTATATCAAACTTTCAGAGTAATAAAGCAATTTTTACAAAAGGAGACCACTAAGGTAATTTTCTTGGAAATAGCTAATGAGTCAAAGGGCTAATTATCAAGTAATTAATCTGTGATATCTAATTGCTATCTAAGTAATGTAGAGACAATTTTCCTATGGTTTGTAGTTTTCATTTTTCTCAGTAAAATGAAAACAGATTGTGGTCTCCCGAAAGCTTCTCTGTACAGGTGGGAATCTGTGTGCAAGGGCTGAGAGACAGTCCCGTGCCTTTCCTTCTGATGATCACATAAAGAAGAGTTCAGGTATGCAAATACCTTTTAGTTGAACTGTAGAAAAGAAGCCTTTAATGGCAGCATTGATTAATTTCACCTTTATTTTGTGACTAATACCTCCAGAATTTGAAATTATGTACACTTGATATTGGGACATAAATAAGCAAAAAGTAAGCAATCTTTTAACCAAACATAAATCTTAAATTATAATAGAACTTGGAGAACCAAATATTTATGTGCTAAGAGAACACATTTGTCCATCTTTTACATATTTTAAAACTATTGAATACATAGCAGTTAAACATAGCACACATATTACACCTGCTAATTTTACCCGAGAACACAAGATTATTATTAAAGAAAAATGTTTATCAATATAACATTTGCATCATAATTTATTTTCTGCTATTCATATAAATATTTGTTACTACAGATCAATTATATAATTAAATCCAAATATATATTTCTTCTATCAAAACAAGCTACGTTTTCTATTTTCTTCACTGTAAATATGTGTTCTATAGGGCAATGGTGCCAATTTTGTCTTCACTGGGTATAGAATTGTTGGTATTAAGCTGTTTTTTTGGTTTGCAGATGGAAGGGTGTGCCATGAGATCACATCAAAGGCTGCGTGGGGCTGTCATTAAGAACATAAAAGGGTTCCCTCTCTGTGGCCTTTAAGTTTTATGGCAGGTGCTACATAGACTTCAGGTCACCTCGGAAGCCAAGAGAAGACTCCATCGACACTCATTTGTCCTTAGCTCCTTTCATCTGTTTGGGAAGGTAGGCATCCTGGGTGAGAAAGGGATTTTCAGTGATTTGAACACTGGACATCAAGCCTCTCTGATTTCATCTGCTCTCAGCATGGAGGCTGCAGTCATGGTCTCAATTGTTGGCCACATCTGGGGAACAGAACAATGATCCTTGTGATAATGTCATCAAGTGCCTGTTAGGCACAGATCCATGAACCTCTTTTTGGCTCTTCTCCTGAGACAAATGCAGGCAGTTTGGGTATACTTAGGTAATTCAGGATAACTTAGGACAGGGATTATTTCCAAATTCTAAAGCAGTTCTTAATTTGCCAAGCATGGGATGGACACATGTCTACAGATCAGATACTTTAACAAGTAACACAACAAATCCCATTTTTTCCATAGAGCCCACTCATATTATTATATCACTAATGAGATTATAAACCTATATAGAGGATAATATCTTTGTGACCAAAATGAGGGACAGTGATGGCTAATTTAGTTGGTTAGAGGCACACATGCATTACCTATGAAAGCAAATGCAGTCTTTGTTACCTTCTTTTCTTTACAATTTATTTTCTAGCTGTATCTGTACCATCCCAGGCTTTATATTTCCATAAGTCTAAGACATATCTTGGTTAGTTGTCTTCACTTTATTAGGACCAAACAAAATCTTCACAAGAGCTAACAGATTATCATGAACTTGGAGGGCTTTACTTTTTTGTCTAATGAATTAATGTATTAAAGAAAACAGTAAAAGCATTTTGTACTGCTTTGATCATTCACTTACATGTCATTATGTAGTCTAAGGATTTTATTATGGAAGGGTTTTCTTTACAAATGAGACCAAAGGACACGTTTCACACGGAAGATCAGCATATATATTGTATTTTATTTCAGATGCACATGACACAACCTTAATATTAGAGCCAGATGATTAAAAGAACATTACCTGAGCCATGAGAATCACTGAATGAGCTATGCTAAATTGGTTGTTTTCTGTTTTGTGATTAATTGTGCTTCTAAACCATATTTTAGTGTGCTTTGTTTTTCTGTCCCCAGTCATCCCATATTATTAAAGAGAAATTCTGCATATCTCTCCTGGAGTCCAATTAAGGATTTGCATCATGACTAGATTTTTCACTTTAATTACTGTATATAAAGTAGGTTTTGACTTATTTCCATATTTATCAAACTATGCAGAAGAAGCAAAATTCATCAAATAAACAGATATCTGTGGCTATAATTGCAGCCTGCATCGAGCATGTAGGAAGAAAATATGAGGGTCCAAATTTCATTATGTAGAACAGAATAAACATCTGAATAATTAAACTGTGTGTAAATCATAGTCTTGGCATAGTAAAAAGAGGCGACATCTTCATTTGATTCAAAAATATTTTAAATAAATTTCTAAAAATACATCTTTAACAGTAAACAAAAATAAGTTGAAAAAAACTTACATCTAATCAGGTCAAAATAAAGTATTGGATAATATGCATTCAAATATTTAAAAATTATCATCACTGATAAGCTTTCTGTATGTCTGAATTTGCAAAAGGCTTTTTATCTTGCTAATAAACAGAATGCAACTGAAAAGATATTAATATTAGCAAATTATTTACATAATTTCCTTTGTATTTATTCTAGAAGCAAATGACATTGGGGAAGTGACCCATCAGTTTCTAGGACTAAAATATTTTCTCTCTGATTTTATAATTTATGTATTTATTAACTGAGACAGGATATCACGATGTTGCTCAGGGTACCTGAAAGCCCTAGTTTCAAGCAGTCTTCCTGCCTCAGCTTCCTGGCCTATAGTGCAAGCGACTGTATCCCACAAAATATTTATAACTTAAAGCTCCAAATATATACTTTCCTTAGAAATACTTAGACAGCTCTCATTATATGTGTTTGAGTGCTAAAGAATTTGCAAGCAACCTTTATAAGAGACATTTTTTATTATGTTATGATTAATGATATGAAATATATAAATATTATAATTAAGTAGCAACTTATAAAAAATAGAAAATCTGGATAAATGAAAGTTTCATTCTAAGCTTTATTATTTAAATTTTTAGATATTCAGTAAAAGTTTTGAATGATTTTTTTTTCCTTTGGTTATGTTGTCTCTAGTGTCACAAGCAAGCTGGGTATATTAATTTAAAAAAAATTCAAAAGGACAATTTAGTTTGAGAATTTAGCCTAGTCAAGGTCCTGACAGGGGAAATATAATTTCAGTTACTATGAGGTTTCTAGGGCTTTGGATTAATTCATCTCACAGGTCCTGCTGTGACTGTAGCTGGTTACTCCTGAGTTAGATGCTAAGGATAGATAGTGATGAACCTGCGTGGGTTCCTTCCATGCTAACATTTATCATATTCTGGCTCCTATAGGCTCCCAGAGGTGAGGATATCTAAAATACAGGATGCTTAATGCTGTCTGAAAGCATTCGTTTTTTGTTAAATGATCACTTTAAAAAAAATCAAACCTTCAAATTTGTTGCAAATTGCAGGGATATAGCCTTTCAAAGATAGCTGTAACTAACCAAGCATATCAGAGCCTTGGTATTGTAGCCCACCTAAACCACTTGGGGTGTCTCAATATGCACAATAGGAACACTTATTGAGTAATTATACATGAAGTACAGTGTGTTCTCAGATTAATTTTGGGGGCTGACAGAAAAGGATTCACTTTATACAAATAATGAGTTAGTGTATATCTTTTTTTTTTTTTTTTTTAAATCAGCTCTTCGGATAGCTGTATGAACACCCTCTACTCAATGGCTTTTGAAGGTTTCAGGAGACCTTTCTGGATAGTCTCCTATTTACCTCTTAACACTTAAATTTTGAAAAGTTTTGGATAGAAAAAGCAATGGATTATATGTAAACAATAAAAGTAATAAGTCAAACTGAATGTAATAAGTTAGAGACTGATCTTGTCAGAATTAGCTGGTTGCTGGTTTAAAAGGATGTTTTAATAACTCATTCTATGGATGAAGTCATTTATTTATTTTAGTTTAATTAATTTAGTTAGTGAAGTAGTCAAGGTTTTATGAGACACGGTCTTCTATGTAGTGCAGGCCAGTCCAAGACTCACCATCTTTGTGCCTACTCTCCCCTATGTTGGTGTGACAGACATGTACCACATATCCCAGATACAGATGCCATATATACATTGTCATATTCTACACACCATGTAACCAAAATAGAAGAGTTTCAAAGTGTTTGTCTATTACTAAGTAGACATAGTGATAACATGTTAAAGCTATAATTATGAGAACAGAACTTTTAAATTCCATCAGTGTAAGTTATATTCTAAATAGATAAGTTTGTATTATGACCAGAGAGCATTTTAGTGAACACATTCCATTAGACAGATTTTCATTTTATCACTGAAGGTAGTTTTCAGTGGGATGAAACTGTAGGAGGAAACTGCAGTTGACATCTGTACTTTGTTGATAATTCTGGAAGGTTTTCTTATTTCATAGGCTGATTTGACTATAGTAATAATATAGGAAATTAATAGTTTTTGAAAAAAGACCTCAGTTTTGATTTATAAAATAGATTTACTTTGTGTAATTTCCAGGATGAAATAATCAAGTATAGATATTCACCTTTTCAGTAGTAGAGTATTTTACCTTTCATCTGTAAAGTTGCTATTTATTTATTTATTTATTTATTTATTTATTTATTTATTGTCTATTGATTTTTTTTGAGACAGGGTTTCTCTATGTGAAGCTGTTTCTTAAAGGACCATCTACTGACACCTAGAACTTTTTAGCTCAGAAAACTGTGTTTTGTTTATTTTTTCCTTCTATAGTCAAATTGTAGCTTCTGCTATAAAAAAAAACAAAAACAGTTTATTCAATAAGGAGATTGCTGGGCTGCATCATAGATGTAGAGTCTGAGGGATAGGGGCTATGGATCTTTCATTATAAGCAACTACCCTTTGTCATAGCAAAGTTCAAACACTTTGCTTATTATAAAATATAAAATATAAAAGATGTACTATGAGTAATTTTAGAATTAAATATGCAATATTTCCTCTAAACTCCCCATATGTGCATAACAGACACCCCCAAAATAAATAAATAAATAAATGGAAATTTTTTAAAAAATTCTATATCTCCAGTTAATAGTGCTTTCTTCAATTTTTTTTGAGCACTTATCTGGAGCCAAATTATGACTGCAATACATGAATTGGTGCACTTTCAAGCTTATTTGGTATTTTTGTCATTTATGAAAAACTGAGGATAAACCAATGAAGAAGATACATGATGAAACTCACTTGGTAGCCAATGAGACAATGTTGTTACTTAGTAAGATGATAGAAAGTTGAAAGGATATGTTTTCACTTTTATGTTATTCACAGTGCAATGACTATATTGTTATATGCTGTTATGGTTAATCTTTATTCATAGAAGTAATCAAATCAACAAAATAACAAGTTTTATTTTGTCATACTTTTCAAATTTCTTGGTATAGATATGACTATCATGGGCAATTTCAAGCTGTAGCATAATCTTAGAGCAGTGTTAGGTAGAATTTGGACTAGTACATCATCATGTAATATTTCTGCTCAGTGATATGATAGGTGTAAGTAGCCTGAGAGTAAGACAATAATATAGTATGATAAATTAAAAATGAGTTTTGAGCTAGATGAGGTGATGTGTGCCTGTAATTCAATCACTAAGGAGGTGGAGCCAAGAATCTCAGGAGCTCAAGTCCTCACTGACTATGTAGTGAGTGCCAGGCCAGATTTGACGACATAAGATGTCTAAAGATAAAAGTCAGCAAAACAAAATGAAATGAAACTCCTACCAAAAAACCCAAACACCATCAATCTCATCATCTCATCAACAACAAGTGACAAAAGAGTTCTAAGAACTTGTCACTGGTGCTGGTGAGATGGCACAGTGGGTAACAGAACCTACTTCCAAGCCTGGGAACTGGCTTCAGTCTCTTGGATCAGCATGGTAGAAAGTCCTTGCAAATTGTCCTCTGATCTCCAAATAGTTCAAGACATGTTAATGCCCACATGTGCATGCATGTGTGTGCATGCACACTCAAATAAACAAACATAATAAAAATAACTTATCACCATATACCTTATATAACTCACTCAGATAATTTAAAAGATACTTAATTTAATTTTTAAAAAGTGATTCTGCTTTACAACTGGCTCACAACATTCCTGAAAGTTTAATCATTTAAATGTATTCAAATATAATCAGAAAATTAGAAATTTCTCAAGGGAGTAGATAGACATATAGATAGATTGCTATTATAGTAAACTACACTCAGTTTACACACATAGACATGTAGCTTGTCATGTATATGGAATAACATCTAACTAAAGACAATAAGGCACTTATCCAATGCCCTCCAGGCGTGTAGTTGTGTTAATGGCTGTGAGAAATGTTGAAATATGCATTTTTAAAGTCTCAGACAGCCATCATCTATTTTTGTGAAAATAAGGCAAGGCAGTAATTAATACAAAAGGGAAGGAAGATTTGGGGTATCTAGATTGGGATAAAGCACATAATTACATGTGTGAGCCCCTGGATCCCATTCCCAGCACCATAAGAAAATGGAATGAAGTGTTAAAATCAGAGACAGCCTGATAACTCCATCCTGACTAGAAACACAGCAGGAGACATAGGCAAGGTAGTACAAATCAGCTGGCCAAGTAGATGCACAAAATTCAGAAGATTTTATGAGTTATTTTTAACCACTGGTGTAATACAAACCCTGTGTAGCACATCAGAATTTTGAGTAAACACAGGATCTTTAATGCTGCTGGGTAGGCCACACCCTGTGGCCTCATTCTCTACAGATCTATTTTCTTCAAGCGCCTTCTTCCATGAAATGTTTGTTCTGCAGTTCCTCTTGTGAGAACATGTTCATTCCTGGGCCATTATGCATCATCCGGTTCTGTTGAGCAACAAATAAATATCATACTCTGTAGAGTCAGCTAAATATGTAGTAGTTTCTGCATTCATCTCTTCTACAACAGATTCTTTTTGGTCTCGTAGTAAATGTTCACAAGTGAAGCTAGAGAGGAACTATACTTCCTTCCAAAGTGAAAGTGTTCTTATGTAGATATCACAGGACATAAATAAGTTTAAATTAAGCTACATGTCCTCTCAAAGCAAAAGTTGGATTCTTACTACAAAGAAAATATGGCAGTGTATGGTTTCCCAGCACCCCAGGCAAAACTCTTTCTGTCTGTCTGTCTGTCTGTCTCTGTGTGTTTCTGTCTCTGTCTCTTTGTCTCTGTTTCTCTCTCTCTCTCTGTATGTGTGTGTGTGTGTGTGTGTGTGTGTGTGAGAGAGAGAGAGAGAGAGAGAGAGAGAGAGAGAGAGAGAGAGAGAGAGAGAGAGAGAGAGAGAGAGAGAGAGAGAGAGATGGCCATTTGTTCCGGCTAGAAGAGACAAAACACTGAGCACACATCCTTTAATTTATCATAGTTTCCTGTTTTCTTTATATTTTCACTATGAAGTGTTCTTCACTATTTTTTTTCAGTGCTGAGGATCATATATGCTAGGCAAGTGCTCTATTACTGACCTAATCCTCTAGCTCTATTCTCCTCTATTAAAGCAAATAGTAACCTATGTGGCAAAACATGGCACAGTGGTAGACACACAATGTTGTGTGAGGTAGGTTGAGCATTTTTGTCTCATTCCCAAAAGTTCTGGAAGACATTGCATTTCTCCCACTTGCCATACTCTCTTCAATCCAGGGCCTAGAACACACTGTATGCTGTGCTTGGAATATTTCCACACACACTCTTTGCTAGTGAAATGATAACATTCTTTAGATCTCGTTTTTTCTCAGATTTGTACAACTTGTTTTAAATCTCCTAACTTGAAAAGTCTGTTGTCTGTTTCTCTGTGGATTGTTGAATTTAGAACCTACTCTCAATATAGTTTAAGCTATATGAAGGATGAAGGGTGTCTTATTTGTCCTTGTCTGAGTACCTGGGCATTCAATATGTTTTCTTGAGCTAGTGAATAATTTGATCCAAGGGCAGAATCACCTGTAATATTTTCTGTTTGTTTTCTTTCTTTTCCTTCCTTCCTCCTTCCCTCCCTCTCATCCTTTCTTTCTTTTTTCCTTCATTTCTATTTCAAGACAGGATTTCTCTGTGTAATTCTAGTTCTGGCTGTCCTGGAACTCTCTTTGTAGACCAAGCTGACCTCAAACTCAAACATTCAAGTGCCTCTGCCTTCTGAGTGCCAGGATTAAAGATTTGTGCCACCACCTCCAAGCTGCTGTGTTTCATAAGATTATGTATCCACAATTTCTTTTTTCCCATTTTTCTTGATTAAGAAATTTTCTACTCATGCCACATACTATCCACAGATCTCCCCTCCCCCTTCCATCCCCAGTCCTCTCTCCCAAGCCACACCACATCCTCACATTCCCCAAATGAGGTCTCCCATGGGGAGTCAGCAGAACCCAGCACACCAAGCCTAGGTAGGACCAAACCCCTTCCCTCTGCACCAAGGCAGTGCAAGGTGTCACACCACAGGCCCTGGATTCCAGGAGCCTGCCCATACATAGACCAGGGACAGATCCTGATCCCCCTGCTTGGGTGCCCCCCAAACAGAGCCAAACAACCGTCTTCCATATCCAGAGGGCCTAGTCCAGTCCCATGGGGTCTCCACAGCCACCAGTCCACAGTTCATGGGCTTCCACTAGTGTGGCCTGTCATCTCTGCACATCCTCCCATTATGATCTCGACGTCCCTCGCCTGCAGTATCTCTCCTCTCTCTCATCAATTGGATTCCCAGAGCTCAGCCTGATGCCTGGCCGATCCACAATTTCTTGAAGTGGTGGTGTACACCTGTAATCCCAGCGTTCAGGATGTTGAGGTAGAAATCCCACAAATTTAACACCAGTCTAGGCTACAAAGTGAATTCCAAGCCATCCTGGAGCTTCAGATGATACCCTGTCTCAAAACAAACAAACAGACAGACAGACAAACAAACAACAAGATAGATTCATTTTGCTGTGACTTGTCTCTCTCAGATTTTTGTTTTCTTATTTGGGAGACATTGAATCCAGGATCTTGTGCATGCTAAGTAAACACTCTTGCCACTAAGCTACACCCCATTTATACCGTTTTTCTATACTTTCTAACATAAACAAAGAGGTAATTGAGAAACTGTTCATATTGAAAAGTTAATTCTATAAAAACCAAATTTTGAGGCGTTTGTAGGAAGACAATTGATTTTTATTATCAATGAATACTTCCAAATGAACCCAAAAGTAAATAAAATGGAAAAGTTAATGGATTTAGACCTCAAAGAATTTTAACAAATATGAGTATGAATCAATCTAGATGATTACTGTTGGACTGACATCCTTAAGAATATTTCAAAGCTAGCTCAGATTCATTATGTACTCAAAACAGCGACATATCTTTTGTCCTGTCATGATGTTCTGGTTTTGTCACTGAGGGACGAGTGCCATCATTATATATGATAGACACCTGACTTCCATGACCTCTCCATACAGTCATTCTTTAATCACTCTCTTTCTCTTTTTCAGTAGTGGGCATTACATTCATGGCCTAGCATGTGCTGGGCATGCATGTGCTCTACCACTGAGCTGTCCCCATTCTTATAATATTCCATTAATTTCTGTAAGTATTACTTCTGCATATCCATTTGTTCCTCTTACTATTAGAAAACTAGCTCAAAGTATCTTTTACTTCCATTCCAACCAAGAGTCCTAATGGATCAAATCTCACTTTCGTGCCTTTCTAACCTGCTTTTCTAACTATCGTTACATACACCTTCTGAAATGCAGAGCTAGCGATGTTAAATTCTTGTTTACACTATCACCAGTGTATTTCTCGTGCCCCTGCATAAAGTCAAGACTTTGAGCAGGGCCTAAGAGGTCTAAGTGGCTGAGCTTGGAGCTACACTTCATCTCATTTAGCAACATAATTCCATTTAGCACAAGAACATTGTTTCAGTGTCTTCTCCACCTCACACCAAGGTACAAGGTCTTTCACATTTGTTAATTATTTCTTTATTTGTAACAGGAGGAACTCCTTAAAAACATTTCCAGACAGTCTGTAAATCTTTTCACTGCTTCATTTACATTTTCGTAGAAAATTCTTTTCCTTTCCTTCACTTTTCCTTCCTTCCCTGTTTCTGTTTCTCTTCCTGCTTTGCTGATGCTGTGGATCCAATCCAAGGCATGCTGGGAAAGCACTCTACCACCAAGCCCTTTATCAGTGGCCATAGACGATCCTTAGCATATATTTATAATCACAATTTTGGAATCCTTTTGTCTCAGTATGGAGTTAATGCCCAACTTCCCACTTTGAATATAAATTCTACAAAGAGGGGAATTGTGCTTATAGTTTTCTCATTATGTATTTCTTGAATTTTGTGTAAATCATGGAAATATCGTAGGGTATAATTAAATGTTTATGAAATAAACGAGTATGTTCCTCCTTTATTTGTTTCATTTTCCTCCCTTTATCTTACTTTTCTTTTTACCTTTCTTTTCTTTCCTTCCTTTTTTACTTTTAATCTTGCTTTTTTGTGGGAATAAGACCATAAATGATCAATAACCTGGTTTCATTTGGATTGACTTAGAGAACTAAACAGATAAAATAATAAGTAATTATTTTGAATCTTTTTTTCAGTTATTTAAGTGATTATAATTATAGTGATTGCATCCATAGCAATACAGTATAGGCAATGTCTCATTTCATACATGACTTATTTGACTTTTGTAGTAAAAAATATACCCTAGATTTATTTAAAAAACCCAAACATATTCTGAACTTTAATTTTGCAGCATTTAAAAAATATTGAAGACATTCCAATTACTTTGCCTGAGGACACTAAAAATGCTTTGTCTTACATCTTATGAGATCATTCTTATTTCCTATTCTATAATGAGATTTTTGTGTTTAGTTTATTTTAGAAAACCATCTACTTAGCTCATGATCTAATAAACTATTTGTAGATTCATATAAAGGCTTAGCTTTCTACTTAAGAACCACAGATACAGGAACATAGAATTTTCAGAGATGATAAAATAATGTAATTTTACTTTTACTTGTGGACCACAACTGGTCATCAAAGAGGCCAATCCTTTGTATGTCAGCCCACGTTTACATTTGAGAATATTTAATTCTTTCATTTGTAAAAACCCAAACTTGTCTTCGGCTGGAGATCAGCTATTTAAATCAGACCGTGCACTGTACTACCTCCCCAGAAGGTAAATTTGTGAGTTTGAGATAAATGTCACATATTCTTGTTTAATTATCTCCAAATCTATAATACAGCAGGGGACAGTGACAGCTGTGTGAGAATGAGTGGGAGAACCCTCTTGCTGCTTTTGGCAGAGTGCTGCAGTTCCAGTTTCTCTGTTTACCATGTGCCAAGCACTGGATCAACTTTCAAACACTTTATTATAGTTTAATGGGGGAATCATTAGTAGATGAGTTTAACAGACCCAAATGCTAGACACTCAGTGGTTTATTTTTCAAGATTAAAATAACGTCTCTTTGTAACCTTCAGTAGTTCAAAGCAAATTTGCATACAGCTGTATCCAGTTAAGTGGCTTTCAGACTTCTTGTTACATTAAGAATGTACAAGCATTAAGAGTGCTTGTAATACAATTGACTTTAGGCTGAATTTTACATTAATGGCCTCCTTTGTTATTTAGCTGGCATTAAAGGCTTAAGTACAAGAAAATCCATGTACAAAGCATATCATTTTTATTTTAATTTAAATTCCCAAGAAATTTAGTGACTAAAACGTCCATTATACCATTTGGAATAATTTTTTTCCCTAAAGCATTTTGTAGTAAGAGACAAATGTCAGCAGAATTCTGAAATGCAGTTAGCTCAGGATTGCTGAGCAAACTGATAAAGATAACAGTGATACAAAATTTAGCCACAGTGGCCAGGAACAGAAAATTGGGTGGTTTGGGTGTCTCTTAGGATGCTGTTGGTAAGGGGCCATTAACACCATGAAGAGGAGAAATAGTTGGGGTTGGAAAGCTAACTATCATAACACAAGGATCAGCATCTCAGGAGCCCACTGTCTCTGTCAGAGCAGAGCATTTTCAAACAGGCTGTAGAAGAAATTCTCTAGACACCATTTCCTTAATAAATGCTGTGTGTCTGTCTGGCTTATTCCTGATTATTGATGTTGTTAATGGAAGCTATTCAATGACTGATACAATATCTAGTTCCATAGAAATGTTAGCATACCCATAGAAGGGATATTCACAGTTATTTTTAATGACACAACCCTGTGATTTTATCTATTAAAATGCCATTTTAATACATGTTAAGCTTGCAGGGTAGAATTCTTCCTTCCTTGGTATGTGAGAAAGCAATGAATGTGACTGATAATCTTTGATTTTATGATGTCCACTATGCTCACCATTCTGAGTATTCTCATTGAAAATTACTCCAGCTAAGGATATAAGAAGTGAAGGATGCTATGTTGAGTTTATGATCTCCTCTGGCAATCTAATCTTTACTCTTTGCCTTTACATTTCTACCATTTTATATACTTCTATCTTTTTTTAGAAGTAAAGTCTCATAAAAAATTAGTTGAAAGATCTGAGAGTTGAGATAAAATTATTGAGTATTTATAACAAAATCATCATCTCCCTATTCCCTCAGCTCTTATTCTAAGAGTGCTTAAAATTGTCTTATGTGAATTTGAGAAGTGAATTTTAGAAAGATGAAAAAGATTGCTAGATATTGTGTCTATTGACTAGAATGAGACATTTCTGTACTACTAGTGAATAATAAGACTTTGGTTAGTCTGGATAGTAGGGCCAAAGGAAACATCTGGGAGAGCAAATGAGCATAGCAAGAACCTCTCACAAGGAGAGTGACAGTTATTTCACCATGCACTAGAACGTATGACACTAACACATCCAAATGTTCCAGAGAAGCTGGCTCTTGGGAAATGATGCAGTGGTTCACTCACTGCACTGAGACAGAAATTACCAAGTGAAAACTGTTCCTTTTCATATTTTAAAGGCACAGTTTGCTTGTGCAGTTGTCTAACCCCAGGAAATGACTACTTTCATTTCAAGTTTTTTTAAGAACATCTAGAAATGTGCAAGAGGTGTGCCCTAATCATCTAAATAATCTAAATTATTCTTCCAAATGTTTTATTCTTGAATGAGAGTCAAATTATAAGGTAGAAGCCAACAAGCCCACATCTGAACTTGCAGACTTACAAGGCTACAAGGTCTGAGTGGAAAATGCATGTGACTGAACCTGGCTAGTGGAGATTGTAGCACACTTGGAACCTCATGTCTCATCTGCCTGTAAAGTTTATGGAAGTAGACATACAGACTTGGGATAGCCAGATCTTACAATACTTAGAATTTTATAGATTATAATTAATACAAATAAAACCAGACAGTGGCTCTAAGGCATCAGTGGGTCATATCTATGAGTTTTATCTCTTATGCTACATCCCTTGCTTTGTCTGTAAGCCCTCTTCATCTTCACATCCCTTCCCTGTACCCCATGCTGAATCTTTACCTATAAGGGCTACACTGGCCTTCTCTACATTTTTCAGATACTCCTGTTCCCTGAAGGACTCTTCTATTACCCTCCACTTGATTATCTGTCTTTGCATTGAATCTCAGAAAGCCCTTCTTGGGAGCATCTTTCCCGAATGATCCCTTTCCTCAAACCCCTAAGATTAGATAAAAATTTCTTTTCTTCAACTGTGTACTTTTTGCTTATTCTGCCCACTCAGATTTGTGTGTGTGTGTGAGAGAGATAGAGATAGAGTTAGAGATAGCTAGATAGATATAGATAGATAGATGATAGAGAGATAGAGAAAGGGAGGGAGGGAGAAGAGTCTGATGATTTATTTTGTCTTTGTTTCACTAGACTAAAGGTATCATAACTTTTGAGGCCCTTCTGTTTTATTGAATACTAGTTTTTCATAATTTACTAGACTACATATACAGGCCCCAAGAACTAACATCAAGAATAGCATAGCAAAAGTAGTGTTATTTTGTGGGTGGTGAATCATGGGATCTCTCCATGGTCCTGAAAAGTATTTGTGATTCGTCATGACAGTAAAGGATCGGAGGTGAGAGGAGAGTGAACTCAATAAATTGATACACATTGATACCCTTCTACAAATATAATTCCCATTGCATATATAACAATCTTCTTAATATTCAAGGGACAGATAATATTGCATCATTTTGCAGTTAAGGAAATTAGTTCTCTGAAGAGGTTAAGATAACATTTGAACATTTTTTTTTAGAGTATATGGTATATATACTTCATTAACGCAAGATTCTGGGTTATGAGAACTGGCTAGACCTCCTTGAATTCTTCTTGACTAAAAGTAGGATTACTTTCCTAAACCTGGGCAAGAAGTGAGACTTTATAGTTATGACAAGTGAGCCAAAGTTGCCTCAAAAAGAAATAATGTGAGTTAGCTACAATGTAGAGTATATGTCAAATATACTTATTCACTTGTTTTCCAGGATAAGGTTTTTAAGATGATATTTTCTTAGTAGTAAGTATTGAACACCTTACAGTTACATTATATTATGAATGCAAAGCACCTTGGTTTTTATCTTTAAAACTAACATTTTGACAAGGTAATAATTTTATTACTGTAGAGTATCTTTTAAGGAATAGAATACCTAGAAGTGATTAAGATGTATACCCTAATTATGTACATTATTTTAATTATTCCTCTAAATAGCTTCACTATGGACTGGGGATGTATTATTTGCAAAGAATACTCAAAGTACTAAATACCCATATTCATTTTGAAATGCTTATCTTCCTCTTGGAAAGAAATGAATTACTTTGGCATCCACAAAAATCCTTAGGTCTATTCAAGAGTAGAAGTAGGTATGGGGTTATGATGAAAGATATCAAAAAGAGCAGTGTCCAACTTCAGAGGGAGAGGAGAGAGGTGGAGAAGACAGGAGAAGAGGAAAGAAGAGGAGGAAGAGGAAGACAAGGGGAAACAGTAAAGGCCCTATGTCCAAGGTCAAAGTGAAGTTGACCTATGAGGATGGGGGAAGACCATGTAGTTGTACCACAAAACATTAGCATTTGAGGCATATTAGGTATGGGCATTAGGGTATGGGCAATTATGCTTCACGCCTAGTGCATGCAGCCTCACTTGTTCTGTATTGGTCATATTAGACAGATGAATATCTCTACTGGCTATCACCTTTTATCCTTTCAGTAACTCCACCTCATTGGTGCTATCCTAGTCCCTTCTAGCTGTGACTATACAAAAAGTTCAAGAAACCATTCTTTCTTGGTTTCAGATTATTCTTGACATTGAAAGTATCTGGATTTCCAGTCATATTTAAACATTTTAAAAGATGGGACTGGGAGAGTTGGCTCAGTGGTTAAAAATACTAACTCTTGCAGAGGACCTTTGTTTGGTTCCCAGCATCTGCATAGTAGCTCACAACTTTCCATAACTCCAGTTTCAGGAACAATAATTTTACACTCATTTAATTTGTCAGGCCTTACTTAGTTCTCTCCTGTAAAGAATGACAAATATGTAAGTATTATATGCAAGAAATTATGATCTAAAAGCCAGTATCCTAACTAGTATCTATTAATTATATTGCGCAAAAGAACATAGTGTAACATTTGATGTTACTTTTTGCTAATTTCAGTGTGTGCAAGGTCATGGGTGTGGTAATCTTAAAGCTGATTGTTTTGCCAGTACAGGACTTAACTGAGAAATGACAGATGATTTCAGATACACCTTTGGCAAGGTGTTCCATTCAACAATAGAAGCAGAGTGAAGCTGGAGTAACCTAACTACAGGTTTTGGAAGAAATGGCCTTAGAGCAGCTGCAACATTAGCTTTAGCAAAACAAGATTTGTCATCCTTCTGTGGTTTCAGCCTGCTATAAATAGAAACTGTTTAAAAGGTGTTATTTAGTAGTTTCCATTATGCAGCTGTCTATTTAAATCATTTAATTTTGGAATCTAATCCAACTTCCAGTCTTCATCAGAGACAAATAAGAAACCATATGTGAAGGCGTCTGTGAAATCTTCCTTTTATTTATGACAACATTAAAGCAAGACTCTGATGTCAGTTACTGAACAATAATAGGCCTTCCTATGTACCTATAGTGCTGGGTTACTTGGGCATATCCCTCAGTGGTATCTTATACCTACTGCTGTTTCCTTCATTATATACAGATGCACAGCAGTGGAGACAGTAATAGTCTTTCTTAATTAAATAAAGCTAAATGTTAATTAGTCTGAAAAAATTGATTTATTTTCAGTGCATGATGCTTTTCATAGTGGGACTCTTGCTTTAAAGAACAGGTTGTGTTCTCATTTAGAACTTTACAATTTCCTCCTTTATTTTGGGTTTGTATTTGGAGTCTTGTGGTGGGATCTAATCGTCATAGAGAAATTATAGGTCTACAGATGTTTTCAAGATGTTCCTCTGTCAGTAGCAGATTATCCCCTGTAGCAAAATCTCATTAAAGTGCAATTTACAGAGCTCTGCTGATGTTGCCATCAACCAAAATTAAAGGCATTAATTTTTCAAAGTTCACAGAAGTCCTTACATAAATGATGTAGCAGTTTGCAAGAACAATTTACAGAAGTGTTATTTGCAGAATTAACCTACATTAACAGAACAAATGTTGTAAGGGTGGAAAAAAGGGCTGGGCAGTGAAATTGCAGCTGCTCCATTGTACATTAGGTGCTTGATGTAAAGAAGTGTTGAAATGTAACAATGACTGCTTGCTGGGAGAAAAGTTGAGAAGGGAAAACAGGAATCAGAACGACCTCACTAAATACTTAAGCTTACAATAGAGTGATCACCAGTTGGGGACACCCAGTGAGACCCTAAATTCTACTTTGAAACATCTGTAGTCAATATCTTTTAAAATATTCTCATTTAGAGAATGAGTTTATGTAGCTCATGTTGTGAATATTTCTCTTCCATAAACTGCCAAATGTTTGAGAATTTATTATCTGATCGTATAGCTAAAGACTGCATACCACTGTGGTGTCGTGGCACCAGGCATTAAGATATACACGTGGTATTGTTTTACCCTATCACTATTGCGTTTCTTCCCCATATGTCTGATTTCCTCCAACAGATTCCCAACCATTGAACTTAAAACATCATAGCAAAACATCAAAAGGATTGGATAGACATTTCTGAGATTGAAAACAGGAAGACAGGACCTTCTTCCTTCAGAGCAGAGAAGCAATTCTGTTACCACATTTGTTTCAGAAGAGATGTTGCTGGCCCTATTCCGTTCCTTTCTCTGTATTTATTGTTTTAGCCTGGATTTGAATCCTATTGTGCTCTCATTCACTTTTCTCTCAGGCACACACTTTCCTGGATCCATGGTTGGATGCTTTGTATTTTAGAGTCTGGATGATTGGGGGTTAGAGTGAGCAGTTAGGATGATAGACATGATTGTGTAAGCTTGGTCAATGGCAAACACAAGCTGTTTCTGATTAGTATATAACCACTGAGTATGAAGTTGTATTTCCAGTGAACAGGTGTTTGATGGACATCAAATAATCATTCTACAAAAGCACTCATACCATACAAACTCCTGTGGTTTGGATCATACATCCCATGCTCCATTTCCTTTGTCTGAACTTTCGGTGAATATCCAGTTTGATTACATAGGTGATCTTTTTTATTATTGTTGTCCCCCTCTCACATCTCATGAATCATGGGAGGTACATGAACCCTGTTTAAAAATTGACCACTGATGCATTATTCTGATAAGTACCTCTTAGAAATCTTGAGACTTTTCAAAGAAAAATCATTATATAAATAATATAAACTATGGAAAACTCAATCATGGAGAAGTCTAGTACAGCTCTGCATGCTTTTGGTAGTATGAAATTTAGGGTTTTGCAAATAAAATTTGATGACTGGGAAAGTCTGTCATCTACAAAATTCCAGTTACTCAAGGGACCAGGTAGAAATGTGCCTATGACTTTTCCTGGAGACTTTCAAAGAAGATATCAATTATGTTCCAGAATGATGGGACCATCTGATAACTAGAAGCTGATTTCAAATCATCAAATATTGGTAGGAACATTAGGCCTTGCTAATTTGCATAGCATCATTATCTCTAATACAAAAAGTACATTTGGGAAAAAGTGAGTGTTCTCTGGTTCATTCATGTATGAAGATGCTCACTTGGGTACTCTGTAACAGTTACAACAGGAGGGTCTATAGATAACAATTACATCTGCCTAGACATGGCAAAGACAGATACTATTATTATCTCTTGGACAATAAATATAAGAAGGTAACATAATTGGTTGACAGCCATAAGTCTTAGGTAAAAAAAAAGTTGGAATTTTTCAAAAATTTTCTTTTTTAATTTTTAATTTTTTCATTTAATTAATACATTTTCCACTTATTTCATACACCAACCATGGTTTCCCCTTCCTCCTCTCCTCTCATCCCCTCCCTATGACTAAGAGTAAGTTCTATAATGGCTTCAGTAATCTACAGATATGTGATCAAAGTGTTCTTTTAGACTGAGTTAGTTTAGGAATTTGCTTATTTAGAAAAAGTTTGCATTTTTCTGTAAGTAGCTTACAGAAATATTACAGCCCATTTTATTTGTGTTTAAAATACATTTTTTTTTAGATTAGGCCTGAAGAAATAACTAATAGTATTAGTAACAGCCTGAAAAAAACTTGAATATCTATATTTACATGTACTATCATTGACACAAAAGAATTAAAATTTTAGATATTAGTAGTTTTACAAATAACTTGAGAATACTTACAGATAATAAAAATCATTCATAAATTGCTTTCTCAAAAGTTCCACTTCAGCAATAAATTCTTGAAATAATTGATGCTTTTATTAAATTATATTAAATATTATATTTTTAAAATTACTAAAATCCATTTGGCTTTTGCCCTTTCATTTGGAGTGGAGAAAATGTGTACTAAATTTGGTTGGTCAAGACTGAATTCTATTACACACGGCAAATTCCATATTGAAGACCAGGTCATGAGAGTACACTTTATCTCCGAGCATAATACCAGTCCCCCAAAGCATACTTTTAACAAATGCTTTTCTGATGCATGTGGTGCCTCAGACGGGGGTAAAAGTATCATTCCCCACTCACTACACTTTAGGGTAAGTGTTTTTGCACACTCACTGTCTAGAATGAACTTGACACATCGTTTGCCTGTTTAATTTTGGTTAGAGTGTCCTTAAAAGTGTAATAACAGATAGCTCCATCTAAATTTAAGACATGTACATAACATTCCATGGACTTAATAGGGCATATATATGTAACAATAATATTTGTTTGAAGGAGAGGTCATGAACTTGAGATGGAGCTAGAAAAGGGTAGAAATGATATAAATGTAGTGCTCATGTATAAAATTCTCAAAAAATAAATAAAAGCAAAACTACAGAGGTATCAGTGTGTGTAAAATGGGAGTTGTTTCTTAACCCAAATCAGCACTATCCTTTGGACAACAAATAAAAACAAAATCATATTTTATGTCAATTAAATCAAGTAGATGTTCTTGTCAGCCAATGTTAAATGTGAGAGGACTCTATAGTTAAGAATCTTGTCCTGAAAGGCAACCTCTTTCCTTCTCTTCTCTCATGCACCCTCTCTCCCTACCACCCTCTCTCTCTTACAATCCCCCCACCCACACGACCACAGATCAAGCATAAGGGACAACAGTGGTGTGGTACAGAGTGGGTCCTGGCTACTGTAGGGATAGGTAGCAGAAAAGCTTGAGAATAGAGCGCAGTATGGAAAGGGACAGTCATAATCTTCTCAACATAGTAAAACTTAATGTTTGCCTCATATTTGGAATCTCTAAGAAATGACTAATCTATTGAAATGAACTTACTTATATATAAAGTTAGTCATGGGGTCACTTTTAGAGAATATTCCAGGAACAAAATAAAAAGACCACAACAAAAGCCCAAGCATGAAAATTTTCAATAGTGTAAAGAGTACTTGGAAACTATGAATGCTATAGGACTACATCAGGAAAACTGCTGCTAGAAAATGCCTCATTTATATATGAAAATTGTTTATTATGTGCATTAAATATGGAAGCCTACAAATAATTAATGTCTAAGGATTTTCAAACTCGAGGTCTCGTGATCACTACAAATGAGCACCCCTTCCCCTTCCACCCTTTTTGTCCATATATATTTGCTTGCAAGTGTTCATTGCAGAGTCGTTGGTCTGGTTTGAGGCTTCTGATTTTTGCTATGCTGTCAATGGCGGGGCCCTCACTGGGGCTCCACTTGGATATCCTGTTGTTGCCTTGTGTTGTGGAGATCCTGAAGTTTTAGGTCTGCAGGACTGGCCCCTTCACATACTCCATCAGATCACAGATAGGGTGGATGTTGTGGTGGGTCACACAGAACTCTGGTTCTAGAACTGGGTAGTTGTAGGGTTGGTCAGCCCACCAGCTCTCCCTTGTCCTCACCACCAGGGTGAGCTCTCAATCATTGCCCTGGCGAGTTTACCCCTTGTAGCAATGAGCAAGAGGCAGTGCCAATTCTCTGAACAACCCTTCTTTTATGTAAGATCCTGACCTAAGTGTTCCAGTTTTCTTCCCCTGTTACTGTTATAAGGTGTTCTGCGTCATAAGTTCCAGGAGTAAAGCCCACTAGTAGTAATATGTAAAAACATATATATGTATTTCTATGTAACTGAACTTTAAGAGACTATGAAAGTCAAGCTACCTCTGAGTTAAGAACCTTGAGAGTGATAACTGGTTCTAAAAACATACTTGAACTTGTTCTTGACCAGAAGCTAGAAATAAATGATAGGAGGGCATGAAAAGTCTTTCATACACATAGATCTATGAAATACATAATCGTAACGCTGTTTTGGCCAGGTTTAAAATTAATTTTTCTTCTAAATATATTAATCCCTGTACTGTGAACAAAAGGAGACATGTATTCTGTAGTGGCAGATGGACAGAAGTTGTCATTTGAGACTGTGAACCATTTGTATTTGGGTGTTGGGCGTTTGAGCCGTGCTGGTTTTGCTAGCCCGGAGACCACAGCCAGCCACTCACTAGTCTCTCAGTTTTCTGTTTGAAGATGGGATAATGGGATAATTCTTACTTCTGTGATGCTTTCTGTGTCAAATGAGGTTGCCTTCCTGTTTATTATTTCATCTGTGATTGGGAATATTCATGTGAAATCTGAAGGGCCTTTTGATAAAGCTTCAAGTCCAAGACCATTTGCATGCTGGGTTCTTCATTGGTCTAATGGAAGCATCTCAATCTTTGGATGTTTGTGTATCAGGGCTGGCTACTGTAATTGGAGAAATTAAAAACAAAAATCATGTACATGTTGAGTCTGTCTCTATCTCCTTTTATCTATTCATCTGAATTTCAGAGAATGTATTTTAAGTCTTTATATATATATATATAATATATGCTTCACATATCACATCTGGTCTTTAAAATTCACATAATTCATTTTTCAATCGACGCTATTTGCTGAATGCAAAAGGTGTATATATGCACTCATATTATTGTTTTTCTTTTCTATTTTAGCCCAGTGCCATTGGTAACTCCTGCTTGTGAGAAACACACACTTCACGTCACTGAGAAAAACAACTGGGCAGAATGAGCCCAAAACATGCTTCATGCTTCCTCCTTTTTTTATACTTTGTTTTCTTTCTATGATTTTACTTCGACCTCTTTGTTTTTTGATGAGGAAATCTTCACCTTCATATACTCCTTTCTTCTAATCATTGGCACTTGTTTGTCCATAAATAATTTGACAGCAGGCTTTTGTGTATAACATAACAAATGAGGGTTTGACCACCTTTTGATTGACCCCTTCCATTCATCCCAGAGGTGCATGATATGGGAAATTGGTTAAGGATCATGGCGATGGCTTGACAATAAAATATCTTGCACAGCTCATGTCTTGATTGCCTTTTCTACAGCTGGTTACATTGTCTTGAAAGTTGTAGAGCCTCTACAAGGAGCCTGGCTAGTAGAGTAGGTCATCAAGGGTGGACTTTTTTTTTTTTTTACATTATATAGAACAAGCCCTCAAATAAAGAATTCATCATAGAGAAAGCAACAGGTTTCAGAAAATTTAGGTTACACATTACTAACAAAGCTAATAAGCAGTTTTTCTTCTAAGAAGATCCATATCAGAGTAAAATGCAAAGGGAACAGTTTTTTTTCATGATCTTAAGCCAGAGCAAATGGCCTGAGAAGCATCTAATGGCTGGCACAAGTTCTTCTTGGAGGTCTCCCACTCAGAGACTTTGGGTTAGCCCTTTATGGAATAAAAATGTAGGGATTTTTTTTTTTGTATCTAGAAAATATAACTTGAGTAACTTACAATAAAATTTTTATATTCATTTACTTGGCCTTCTTAGAAATAAAAAGGCAGTATTCTATTATTTCTTACATCAACAAGAGAACATACATACATCCAATTCATCTTGAACTAATATGGTTATAATAACATGTGCATGCATTAAATGCAGGACTTTTTATTACTATAATAAATATGTTAGTTTTTAGACAAAAAGGATTTGTTTCAGCAGCTACTTAAACTTGGTCTCTTACCCCAGTGCCTATTGCTTCTGTATAAAAAAACTAATCTGTGTGAAATCCTGTTTGAATGATAGAATTTCTGGAAAAATAATTAACAGATTGTTTTACATATCCTAATCATTTCTAAATTGCTGTATATTATTACCACAGAAGAATTTAGACATTTGAAAAAAATTCTGGATCCATTTGTTCAGCAATTTATTATGAGAAATTGGATAAGGTTATATTTTAAATCTTTGAATTGACATTCAGGCCCATATGGGTTTATTCTTCAGTCATGGACATACTTTCATTCTTTAGGGGATACTGATAAGCTATAGTCTCATTCTGGGATGGAGAGAGTTCATTCAGGGGACTCCAGGCCATATGGGACAGTGATGGGAGTATAGAAGCAGCCTAGTTGTGCTGGAGCCTCCTCCTTACACAAATCCCCAACGTTTATACTCTTTCCCAAATTGTATTCTTTGCCACTCAGCAACTCACTCTCAGTCTTTAGAATCTTTTTCTGTGTGTGAACAGTTTATAGCAACAAAAACTATTCTAACATTTTACTTCACTAGACTCATATCACGTCACTGGAAATGAGAGACAGTACATATGTTGGAAATGAGTAAAAATTTGGAGTTGAGAAACCCTGGATATGAGTTCAGGTCATGTTCTTCACTAGTCATGGCCTCAGAACTTTGAGTAAGCCACCTACTTTTGGTTAGTGGTGCATACATTATCATTCCTTCAAAACAAACAGAATTTCAGAGCTGGAAAGGATCTTGAGTGAGTAGAGCAAGGCCCACAAATTGTTTCCAACAAATAGGGCAGAAAATGAGCCCAACATATAATGAAGAATGTGATGAGACTGGCAATCAGTTGGCAATACCATAACAAGTTAAAAACAGGTAGTACCTTGTAGCTGGTTGTTGTTAGTGGGATTTGTGCACCTTTGATGGATCATTCCGTTATACAAAAAGAGATTGTCAATCCAGATTTGTTACAAGGTCTTCTGATTTCCAAGTTTTCTTAAGTATTTGGGAAAAAATGCTGAAACAGAACAGCTGGATGAGTTTGTATGTAAGTGGGGATCTTCAGAGGCAGGGTTGGACACCCTAGCAACAGCCTTACTTGTTGTAGAATATTATTTTAATATTCTTTTTGTTTATGTAGTGTTTGTTTAACTCTGTGAAGCTGTGTTACTGTGCCTGTCTAAAACACCTGATGGTCTAATAAAGAACTGAACAGCTATTAGCAAAGCAGTAGAAAGGATAGGCAGGGCAGCCAGGCAGAGAGAATATATAGAAAAAGAAATCTGGGAGGACAAAAAAGCAGTAGCCAGAGAAGGAGGAGGATTTCCCCAGCCAGCCACCCAGCTACACAGCAAGCCCTGGAATAAGAGGAAGATCACAGAAGTAAGGAAAGGGAAAAGCCCAGAGGCAAAAAGCAGATGGGATAATTTAAGTGAAGAAAAACTGGCTAGAAACTAAGCCAAGCTAAGGCCAGGCATTCATAATTAAGAATAAGCCTCCGAGTGTGATTTATTTGGGAGCTGGATGGCTGAAAGAGCAGAAACAACATTTCCTCTATGCATCTCACAGAGCTCACAGAACAGGGGGGTAGGAAAGACCACCCCCGGTGGCTACAGAGAAGGCTGCTGAAGGCAGTTGCTGATCTTCATATAATTTGTGAACACTTTGAACTTTGGGCCATGGATCCTTTGGAACTTGTGGATAATGCTGGCATAATGAAAATTCCAGACACCTCCTCCCCATTGGAACAGCATGCAACTCTTTCTGATTTGGTGATAGATCTGAGTTGTAAACAACAAAGGTGTCATAACGAAGACTGGAGTTCAAACTTCAGATTGGCACACATGGCTGTGTTGAAAGTGGAATGTCTAGGTGGCAGGCACCCGGAGAATGAAACTTCTGTGTGTTAGCTGGTAAAAAGGACTTTAAAAAAATCAAACAAAAGATACTTCTTGATTTTCCTTAGAAAGCACAGGACAGAAGGTTGAAAATTCCCATTTTATATGCAATGAAGGGCTCGAGGAGTTCTTAGGAGTTCTGCTTCTGGGTGCTACTGTCTCTAGGCTTTACATTTCCCACCTATAAAACATCATTGGCAGAATCACGGCTTTCCTGGATAGGTTGTTGTAAGGACTGAATAAATAAGGCTGTATACAAAAAGTGGCTAGGAGAGTGTTTACCTTGTAAGGAACACAAAATTAATACTTGTTTACTGTCACACCAGCTCAGACGTAACTGTATTTGCTGTCTTGATGCAGAAAATATAACTTTTGATTTTTATAGATTCTTCAAAATTATATGCGATCAGATGTGTGTGTGTGTGTGTGTGTGTGTGTGTGTGTGTGAGAGAGAGAGAGAGAGAGAGAGAGAGAGAGAGAGAGAGAGAGAGAGAGAGAGAGAGAAGTGTGTGATAAGCATAAGCTGTTTAGTACAGATGTCCCTTCACCCACGGGTTATGTATCTTTTTTTTTTTTTCAAGACAGGGTTTCTTTGTGTAGTTTTGCTTCTTTCCTGAACTCGCTTTGTAGATCAGGCTGCCTCGAACTCACAGAGATCCACCTGCCTCTGCCTCTGGAGTACTGGGATTAAAGGCATGAAGGCATGCGCCATCACCGCCTTGCTCGGGTTATGTGTCTTTTAATCAACATAACTTAGGTACATCAACAGGTACAAAATATTTAAAAATAAATTATGTCAGTACTGAACATGGACAGATTTCTTTTCCTTATTATTGTTCCAATATACAATAGATTGCCTGTGCATATAACATTTATGTTCTCGTAGGTATTACAAGTAATAGGGAACTTATTTAAAGAATATATGGGGAATGTAAATGGGCTTATGCAAACATTACATTGCTTTGCACATAGGGTTTGAGCATTCCAGGGTTTATTTTCTGAATGATGTGAAGAGTGATTGAATTTATAAAAGATTAGTCTGTTAATCTACTGGACCTTCAACATTGTCATTCTACCTAGTGCTTTGTAAATTTAAACTGATAATGGTTTGTCAGTATTATTAGGTGTTTGCACATCAAAATAGTACCTATTATATTTAATATTGTCCCTAATTACACAGTGTCCTGACCTAAGACATAGTTAATGTGTTAAATGCCTGTAATTAGTAGAGCAGAGGTCAAATAGTGAAACTGTTAGGTTCAAAACTTGAATGTCATCAGAGGCACAATGTCCTAATTTGGGACAATTATCTGGTCCATTGCCTTTTGCTGTGACATGCTTCTCATGTTGTAGTTAAGGCAGGGCTTATTGAAGAGCATTTAATTAATGTGTTTTCATTTTTGCTTCTTGCACTTATAGCAATGAAAAATATAGCAATTGACAAAGTTGCTGTGTATGTGAGTCACTAAAATCTAAAAACATGATGTACAAACATCACAGAATGTGTTATTTGTTTTAATAAAACAAATGAAGAGTACTCATTTTATAGATGTGCTGGCATCATTAATTTTAATATTCTGAAATGTAGTGATCACATTGAAGTGTTTAACATGGCACATTAACGGCAGATGCCATCAATTCTCTTGACTGCACATTTCCAGTTTCGCATAGCTTGAACTCCCCAGTATGAATGGAAATACTACAGAAGATTTTGTGAGCAACTTTTAGTGGTTTTGCAAGTGTGGATTCAATTACTTTCAAGTGACCTTACATTAAGAATTTAGGATATAATTCAGTATGTCAATAACTCAGGTATAAAAACTACGTCTTTCTCTTTTGTGTCTTTGTGTACCACAATACCAAAGCAATGATCCATGTTAATTTTTTTCCTCTTAATTTTATTTATTTTTTTCAAATAAACTACTCTTTAAAAATATTTTTATTAGGGGTGTGTGTTTGTGTGTGTGTGTGTGTGTGCACGCGCGCGCGCATGCGCGCGCACACTTATGCATATGCCATGGCATGCATGTAGAGATCAGAGGACAGCTCTGAGGAATCAGTTCTCTTCTTTTAACATGGGCTTTGGAGATTAAACTCAAGTTGTCAGGCCTGCAAGGCAAGTGTATTTAGTTGCGGGACCATCTCACCAGCCCTAAAATCAGTTGTTTTCAAATAGATAACTAACACATATGGAAACTTACTACTAAAGACACTTCATAAAATATACTTATACATTGCTGGGTGGTGGTGGCACCCACCTTTAATCCCAGCACTCTGGAGGCAGAGCCAGGAGGTTCTCTGTGAGTTTGAGGCCAGCCTGGGTTGCAGAGTGAGTTCCAGGAAAGGCGCAAAGGTACACAGAGAAACCCTGTCTCAAAAAAACAAAACAAAACAAAACAAAATATATACTTATACGTATATAAAAAGAGGTTTAATAAAATCTGGTCATAGTGGCTTTATGAAATCATTTAATCCCAGGCAGAAACAGGAGAATTTCTGAGTTTGAGGCCAGTCTGGTGTACAGAGTGAGTTCTGAGACAACCAGGGCTACACAGAGAAACCCTGTCTCAAACAAAACAAAACAACAAAACCTAAACAAACAAACAAAAAAAAGAGGTTTAATTGAATTACCCAATAACGCTACCTTTTTTTTTTTTTTTGAGTTATTGGCTAATAGAGTCACATAGACCTCCAAGCATTATAGGCTATTTTTGATATTTCTGGTCACTTCCAGAGCTAAACTTTTAGACCCTTGCTGAAGATACCACATACTTGAAACATGGACATGGAGACATCAAACTGATATTCACTTATAATCTTCATCCCTTTTGATTAGCATTCATGATTCTGGAAGGTGGTATGCATGCTGAAGGAGAGAAGTAATCCTAATTCTCATCCATGTATGAACTGGGTAAGCTACCAAATTGACTAGCCTGTCAAGATCATCTCACTGGTGCAACAGTGGCCCAGAGGATATGAGAACAACCAATCACTTTTTGACTGAATCAAAGACCTGCTCTGTGATATGGAGTACATACCTGCTACTTTTAAAGGGACCAATAATCTGTGTCTAGATAGGCCACAGGCCTTAGGAAGGAATAAAATACTATTATTCTGCTAAATGGAGTACTAAATGACTACTATTGACTTATTTATTGCTTTGCCCATAGATAGAGCATCTCTCAACCCCTAACAGAGAAACTTCTCATTGCAGTAGAAGGAAATCAACATAGAGACCCTGAATTAATCAATTTGTGGAAAACAAGACTGTGGAGTGCTCAGCCTTAAATCAGACATTCATATCAGACCCCACAGGAGGGATCTTTGTGAAAGGGGGTGAAAAGACTGTAAGAGCTGAAGATGGTAGGTGACTTCAAGGAAACAGTGTTTCCCAGACACAGCAGGGCAGATGTGGGTGTGAACTCACAGTAACTATGACGGCATCACCAAGAATCTGCAAGATCCAGCCAGACAAAATCTCAGCAGAAATGGGGGAGGTGGATACACAATCCCACCACTGTCTGAGGAGCTATTAGCATTTGATAGGTTCTGGGAGAGAGAGAATCCGTGTCCTTTAATGATGTGACCCTCTAATAGGCTGACCACACACCAACCCTCAAACTAACAGGGCAACACAAAATGTACTCAATGGGGGAACAGAAAAATTGAGTAATCTCAAAGTCCAATGAGAAGGGATAGGAAGGCTATGAGGGTAGGAAGAAAAGGAGTTGAAGGGGTGAATGTATTCAAAAGACAATGCATGAAATTCTCAAATAATTAACAGAATGGAGTGGTTGGGAGGAGAGGTAATGCGGCAAACGCTTCTTCTTGTTTTGTTTGACCATTGCAAGGCTTTAACAAACTGGCCCCTCACGGCTCTTTCTGAAAATTGGGCACATACTCCCTCCACTCTGTTGTTAAACAAGCATATTTCTGTTGATTTTTTGAAATAACAAGCATGATTACAAGCTACGTACAAAATATTTTACATTTTACATTTTTCAATTTTTTTCATAGGTTTCTATGAGAATAATAACTATTTGGGAGTGCAGTAGGTTGACCGGGAAGGACCACAGGAGTTGAGAACAATGTCAAATTTATTTTACATGCAATGATAAATGTCTATGCATTTGACATACAAGACTGCCTTAGAAATTGAGTCCTTTAAAAGTATTTGTTTATGTTTTGTTTACTGATATGGAGTGAAATGGAATAAGATCAGATTTGCAAGTAAATAGTTTAAGTAACTGGTGTCTGTACTCTAAGTTAGTTACTGACTGTTCCCAATCACATCCATGCTTGTTAATAATGCTGTGGTTTTACTGAATGACAACATCCATGACAGGGCAGTAGGACCAGCCTGGCACGCTTTATTGACCTGTACAGCTTTTATGCCCTGGGGGCTCCCCTCTCAGCATCCCTGTCTGTGTCATTCTATTATTCACTTAACTGCAATTAACTTCAGTGACTTTGAGACATTAAAACAAACTCTGCTACTTTTCCTCTGGAAAGGTTTACCTTACCCTCACATTAATCACATCCAAGCATAAGACTTGCTTCCCCTTATATGGAATGTTCGTTGAGACTATTTTGCCTGGTAACAACATGGACACTGTAAAGACAGATTTCAAATTTCTCCCTTCGCTGCTGATACAGCCTCTGGCACATAGCAAGAGTAGTATAGAATTGTTAAATGAATAAATGAATTTCCAAACATTTAATACAAAGAGTCCTTATAAAAACTCATCCCATTAAGTTATTGTTAAACAAATATGTTCTTTCCAAGATTTTTCCTGTTCTAAATTATCACCTATTTTATATTATGTGAATTCCATCAAACATGTTTTATATCCACATACTCTAAGAGGGCAAAGACCAATGTTCAGGTATAAGCCCTAACTGCACACTTGTAATCTCCTGCATGGACAGCAGTTAAATGGCTAAACAACTTCTTTACAGAATTGTCATTATAAGCTTTCCTTCCACTGTCATGAAGTTTAAATCGAATAATGCTCATATGATGGTATTGGCATGTAATATGTAGTGATGAAACTCCTTTCCTTCCTTTCTCCCTCCCTCCCTCCCTCCCTCCCTCCCTTCCTCCCTCCCTCCCTCCTTTCCTTCCTCCCTCCTTCCCTCCCCCATCTTCTTTCTGTGCAATGGACTATAATCCCAGCAGAACCTCTAGTACCCATCTGAGCATTCATGATAGCCAGTGTGGTCATATTTGCTTCTTCAGAAATGTTATGCTTTCTACAGAAATAATATTTGCAAATTTCCTTGTAAGCTGGCTCCACTAAAGATGCCAGGCTTTAGAGGAGTAATGCAACTCTTCCTGGAGTCTTATGCATATATTACATATTTGGACAAAACAATCTCAGGATTTTGTTAGAACTTACATGCCTAAGTAATTCTCTCAGCGACTCAGTTGCTCCTTAAGAACTAGGCTTGCAATAAGCTTGTCTCTGTCAGTTGTAAGTAGATGATACAAAAACATTGCTTATAATCCCAGTATGAGTTTACTAAAAGCTTGTGATCTAAAACAATTCATTTATATTTTTTTTCTATATTGGTAAAAATCACTGCTTTGGAGAGAAATTTAGAAAACAATCCAGTAGTGATGTGGCCAAATTCAGTAATGAGTGTCAAATCCTCTATCCTTCTGACTTCTTAATGTGCCCAGATTTTAAGAACCTCTTGAATGCTCAGACCTAATGTAGTTCTCAGTGTTGGCTACTAGATCTTCACATAACAGGGAAGGCTCTGCCCAGCATTCAGTCCTATATTAATGCAAATTTGCATAAAAGGTAAACAATGGTATGCTTTGCATAGACACAAAGGGAGATGTTCAGGACCAGAAAGTGGAATTTGATACAGAAAAGGAGAGTGCACACACACAAATAAGCAGAGGACGGCAACTAATGAATAAAACATCTTTTTAGAAGTGCAGAAAAATCAGTTGCACCATGTTAAAGCTGTTGCCAGGCAGCATATCTTTTCACAATAAACACTTGTGAGTCAGATAACTCATGGAGACATGGAATTAGCAAATGTAACTGCTGTCAGGCAGATTCTGCAGGGTATAGAATGCTTGCAGTCCTCTGCACAGCATCAGGCATGCATCTCTGCTTGTAACAACTTCTCCTTGAACCACATCATTTGTTTTTGTCTCTTCATGGGAATTACTAGTCTTTACATCTGAATGCCTCTTTATCTTGCAAAAGCCAGGATGCAGACACAGATCAGTACCGCATTCTTCATGGTCTAGGGCTGGGGGAATGAGTGTTTTAGCTCAGGTGTAGAATGTGTAGTGTGTCTCCAGAGGACTGACTCTCTCTCAATCTCTCTCTCTCTCTCTCTCTCTCTCTCTCTCTCCTGCCTCTGTCTCTCTTTCTTTTTCTGAGACAACGTCTCACTACGCAGCCCTCACTGATCTGGTGATCTGGAACTCCTTACACAAGCCAAATTGGCCTCAGAGATCTGTCTGTCTCTTCTCCCATGTGCTGGCCCTGAGCCACCATGCCCAACCAGATGACTTTAAAGGTAGGAAATAGTAGGGTGATGAGAAGTCTATGTTGGTGTAAAAGAAGATAAAGTAACAAAACAAAGCTCAGGATTTACTCATAAAATCAGTTAAGTAGAACGAAGACAGCCCCTGAAATCTTGAACTTAAACCCCACCTCTTTCCCTTGGTGAGCAAGAAAGACAGAAACCCAGGGCACATCAGGAATAGCAATTCTCCTTTGGAGGATGAAATGGCTGTGGGGCCACCCACCTCTGAACGAGCAGTGCAGACTGGAAAGGCAGATTTTCAAACAGTAACTTGTTATCTGATATTCCTGGCAGAAATACAAAAACATACTTCCATCTCAAATTTATGGCACCGCAATGTATTCCTTCTAAGCTTTCCAGATCCTTCCCATTGCCAAATGTGACCGGAGCATAATCACAGCGACTAAACAAATTAAATGTTCGGTTACAGACAAGCTCGAAAAAAGAATGAGGAAGGGGAAGAAAATAAACCCAGACTGGTAATAAATTAATGCTGCTTCAGGCTTCTTAGTTAGTAAGCTCACAGCCGGGCCTCAGAGATGCTGGGTTCCACCAGAGCTGCATTTTGTTCGGGACATGGCTGGACTCCCGCCTGCTGCTTCCAAACTCTGTTGCAGCATAAGCGGCAACCATCTCCTTTGAAACACATTTCAGTTTGCAATAGCAAGATAAGAAGCATGACAAATGTTTGTTCCTTTAAGAGAAATAAAATTTGACTGTCTCCATGTCAATTAGATATAATTAAGGATTTCTGCCATGGCTCTTTCCCGGACTGAGTAAATGTTAACACTTTAAAATGTATTTGCAGATACTTTTAAATTCACCGTTACACCTTTTTGGGGGTGTGTGCTGAACTTACACATTTGATTTGGTGTTAAGTAATATTTCTTTTTGGAAGAAAATGAAGTTGAAAAGATTGAAAGGAAACAGTCCTGAGGGGAAGAAAATGTAAGCTTGCTTAGTAACTTCTAAAACATGTTTAATGCTGAATATGACACTTAAAATACAATTATTCGGTATATGAATTGCAGGGTGGGAGTCGGGTGTGGTGGCTCCATGGTAAGACCCTGTATCAAACACACACAGCTACAGACACGGAAATGGAGTGAGAGCCTACAGTCTGATAAGCCTTGCTTCAACTAATCACTGTTGTGCACTGTCTGTCGAGCTCTAAACAGAGATTGGGGACTACACTAGCAATTTTTTTTTTTTTTTTGTATATTAGTTTACCTGTTTCGTGTTGAAATATGACAAAATGTAAAACATAAAGAGAATATAGGCAAAATTTAAACAACAGAGAACAATGTTACAATGCTATTTTAAAAAAATGCAGATCTGCATCTCATGGTTTTGTTTACTTAGTTTTTAAAATTTATTGAGGGATGGATTCTGTTTAAATGTGTGTTTCAAATAAGAAAAAACACAGTTAAACAGATGTTAGTACTGTCTTTCAGGCCACTTTATAGTTATGATTCACTTATCTGAGAGTAATCATGTCTTACTGAATAACTTCTTTTTTTAATTAAAAGAATTGGAAAAGTGTAAATTATCAATTACTTAGAACTTCAAGTAATGCTAGGGAGTGATTGATGTGCATTTGTTGGTGATACCTAAGAACTGCAGTGTACTAAAAATGATCATGGAGATGAAGAGATGGCTCCACTTTTTATAGCATTGGAGGACCTAGGGGTTCAATTCCCAGCATCCATGTGGCAGCTCACAACCGTTTGTAACTCCAGTCCCAGGGGATCCAATGCCCTTTCCTGGCCTTCTTGGGTTCTGGGCATGTGCATGCAGTATATAGAAATATATGTAGCAAAACATTCATACACATTTAAAAAAACACTCAAACTTAAAACTGATCATTCAGTTATATCAGTATGTGTGAATTTTCCTTAGATTATATTTTTCATTTGAAAATTTATGTGAAATATTGTTTTGCTTTTTCAAATAATAATAGTGCTTACTGAAGAAAACATGACTGAAATGTAAGTGATGGATGTCAGAAGCCATTAAGAATTGCAAACTAAAGCTACATATAGATACCACCACACACTTAATAGGATGAATCAAAAAAATTAGAAGTGACATTAACAATTTCTGGAACTCATGAGGAATGACTGTATTCAATATTCTGATAATTGAAATAAAATTTTTTCTTTTCTTTTTAAAAATTTTATTGAAAGTAGATTCTTCTCATGTACAATACACCCCAAAGATTATATTCTTATATCCATAAAAAATTATACTGTGTGTGTGGCATGAGCTCCTCATCTTAAGCTATCAGCATTGGACAAGGCTCTAAATACATTCACTCATGAAACAGAGATGTTGATAGTTGCTGTAAACCTTCACACAAGGGTAAATGAAGTCACAGATAGGAATTTACTGTCAACTTTAAAGGTCCGTATCAGCAGAAGTGCACTCCTGACATACAGTAGAAAGTGCCAAATGGATAGCTTAGTGAGCAAGGAATCAGTAAGTGACTAGTAGAGGGAATGTATTTTACAGCATTAAGGCTCATCAATTACTTCTGCTTCCCTTCATTACTTACCTAAATACTTAAAGTATGTTGGTCCATGGTTTCTTTACATGTGCCCTTGAAGGTTTCCCATACATTTGCCATGGTTTAAAAAAATGAGATTCAATGTACATTCTGAGTAGTCTAAAAATTCCACCACAAATAATGCTACAATAGAAATAGTAATTAATTTTGTTAACAGAAATTCATATCGTTATAACAATTTCAGCCTGTCTTTTGTAAGTGCATGTTTTTTTCCTGTTGCTTTAAAGCTAATTTAAGCCACATTATATACAAAATTAAATCTTAACTTTTATAGCTACACCCTTGGGGTTCAATGAAAAGGCTTTATGAGCTAGAAATTAAAAGTACTGGTTGAAAATACTATTACATTATACCAGCTATTATTAAGGCAATTTACAAAGTTGGTACTAAAACTATGCACATTTTTCATTGTTAACCCCCATACATTCAGTAAGCCCATGGGACTGTTTGGTATATAATTTTGCAAATAAAATCAATTGAAAAGTAAATAGCAAGTCAGTAGCATTTATCACCAAAGAAAATTACACTATGCTAGCAGCAACATTTATTTATTTAACCCAACATTGTTGTGAATTACACATTTGTATCAGAGTCATACTATGTGATTCCAGAAAGACATTTTGGTACAGTATCCTAAGTATTTATTAGCTAAAAGAAGATTTTCTTTAACATGGCTTTTTTAACCTCAGAAAATGATGAACTTTATGAAAGTATACATTTACTTGAATTTACTCCTTTAAAAACTCTTATACAAAATTGTGGTGCCGCATAGGAGTCTGATATATTCCAGATATGTTTGAAATATCTTTCACCATTTAGAAAAATGATGAAATTGATAGGTTTCAGCCAGGTAATATGTAGGTACAGATTATTTCCCTCAAAGATTTGGAGAGGATAGTAATACTTAAACCACTGAACTAGTAGGGTATATACTAAAACATTACTCCATTGGTTTTAATCTGTGACATTGGAGTGATTGACAGCTGTTTCATATGATTTCATTAATAGTGATGCAATGATATTTAGAAAATCAAAGAAGCTTAAACATATTACTTATTATATTGTATTTAAGTATGTCCTGATATTTTAGTGGTAAATAATGCTCTGGTATCGCACAATAAAAAAAGCTTCCTTACTTAAATAACAATATTTGGTTGTTTCCAGCACAGAACTAAAATGGACATTATTGCTTTCTGATAAAAGCAACTTTTTTAAAAAATGCTTTAAAAGAAGTTTCTTTCTCTTAAATGTTAATTTTTGCATTCTTATATCTTAACTCCACATGTAAGATTAAAAATAAATTCTTCTCTTCCTTATAGCTCATACTTTGGGACAGGTCCTGGTTAGTCTATTGTGGTCACTAAACACAAAATTATCCCCTAGAACTGAAATTACAGATGGTTGTGAGCTGCTGTGTGAGTGCTTGGAATCAAACCCAGGTCCTCTGTAAGAGCAGCCAATGCTGTTAAACCCTTAGTGGCTTAGCTGTCTCTCCAGTAGCTAGGAATACAATCTTGTGAGAACATGATGCTTGTGTGACTAAGGCAATAGAAACCCATCCTGATATTCGCTTGCATCTGGCACTGTGTGATCAGATGCAAATAGAAGATGATGGAGAAAAGCAGGTTTGTAGTGAACTGTCTGGAGAACCCTGTAGGACTACTTGGGTGCAAGCAAAGTGAACAATTTAGAAACAATTGTGAGGCTCAAAGCCCTCTGAGGTTAGAATTCACCAAATCAAGGTAACAGCAAACAGCTCCTTAAAGTTGAAGTTTACACTGTGTGGATACATGAGCACACAGTAGGTTCCTGATCTGGATAAACCTGAGCAGAGCAGAAAGGATGCCCAAATTGATTGTAATCATCCACGTTGGCAACCCCACTCGATTTAAACCCAACATGCCACAGGTTGCTTATTGGTGCTGTAGTAGTGTATGCTTGTGATGCTGCTAGTTGAGACCCGGTTTGTGCACATGCTCAGTAAGCATCACCACCGAGTTACACCCACAGCCCATACTTTGTCGACTTTGTTAGTAGATAACACTTGGTGAGAGCACATTAAGGTATATGAATGATACATGTCTAATTAATGAATTTGAAATTCTTTCTCATTCAGATAATTAAAACATTTTATGTTTTGTTTAAAAAAAACAAGAAAAATGGATTTGTAATTATTAGATTGGAAAAGCTGAAACAGTTTTTTTTTTTTTTTTTGCTAAATTTCCACATTTAAAGCTATAGCATATAATGAACATAACTAATTTGATTTCATAAACAGTAATTCAATTTTATGATGTCTACAACAATTAAGTTTACCAAGGCTCATAAATTTTGAGGGTAGAATAAAGCATATTAATGAGTGATATTTTAATTTAAAATTCTCTGTAAAATAATTTCACTCTCAGAAACATTTTATAATCTTATAATAAAATCCTATTTTTTTGCTCAAGAATTGAAATTTGAGTATGAATACTGCATTCTTTATTTAAAATATTTTGGTCATTTCCAGTCATTCAAACATTCATTTGGAGTCTTCAGCCAGGGATTTTGTTTGCTTCAAGAAGCAGAATTGAAGATGAAATCTCTATATTTATGATGAAAAAGAAGATAGCCATAAAATTAAAGTTTAATTCCCTAAACAATTATTATATCCCTAAACAATTAGTTCACATACTTTTCTGGTGTCTGTAAATGAATTATTTTAAAATATGACTAATAAGTAAATGGGGAAAGACTACATTACTTAGGAATTTTATTAGGCTGTCAATTTAAATACTTATTCCTCAGGCAAAGTGCAACTTCACATTTAAATAAATGTATATTAAACACTTCAAATTGATAGCATCAAGTCTTCCCTCGGGTATGATTCATTTAGACTTTTCTAGAACACTACTGTAGAGCATGGCAGAACACTACATTAAGCTGGTATATTAATCTCTTTAATTATAGATTTACCCTTGAGAGACAAAGGTGTGTTTGATGTGTTTAAGGAAGAGTATCAAAACTAAAAATCTAAAATATGCATTAAGTTAAAATTTTTTTGTTATATTCAGAAAAAATGTTTCAATATCAATTGTACTAATTGATTTGATGCTAATTATAAAAACCATAAAATCTGCACATTTTCCATTGAACATATGTTAATATTATTTAACACAAACATCATTAACTGATTAAGTGTAATCAAACATTCACACAAGAATGCAGGACCGAAATGCAAGTGAGTTTGTTGTGTATCATTTTTAGTGTTAGGATAGAAACTAGTTTATGGTGTGACCACAGGTCATTTTTCAACCTATCACGAAATCAAAGCATGGAAGAACATTGAAATAAAAGATTCAATTGGTTACAGTGTTGTTTCTACTTTGAAAGCCCAGTTTTTACAATGTTAAACCACACAGAACTTTTCCTGATACTGTTTTAAATGAATACTAATAGAACAGCAACCAACCCTTCTTAAGGAGAGAAAAACACATTTAAATTTTTAGGGAGGTCTTTGCTAAAGGAAAAATTACCTGTATGTGATGTTACTGGATTTGGAGCAAACATGAAACAACATTTAAAGCTGGAAGCAAACTATTTTAACTCCCTGCATTTTAAGAGCAACAGAATAGCATAATTTGTTTAAAACATTAATACATTTTTTTTTCTGTATGACTTTTTTCAGTCTAGGTAGAGTGAATAATTGCAATGGGTTTCAACATCATTTATCTTCTCATGTATCTAGGTGATTCTTAGCTAGAAGCATATTAATTTTGTGTTAAATGATAAAGTCAGAAGTAAGAATATCTCTGACAAAATGTTAATCATAGAGAAAATTACAGATATGCATCTTTTATAAGGGCATCAGTGTTATTGGGCAGACTTACATTTGTAAATATGTAACAACTGTAATATTCTACCAAGTGTTTGCTTTTGGTCTGACCGACAGGCAATCCTAGATGAACTGAATATATGTACCCCCCCTTTTTTATTTTAAAAACATACTGGTGAATTAAAATTAGTTTGTAAAATGTCGACACAAATCAAATTTGGATTCCCCTGACTTTTAACATCCACTTGTCTAGATTCTAGATTCTTCCCACCTGCTGTCATGTGTTAATTTTTTTAAAAGCTTCATCTATTTGCAAAAAAGAAAGAAATTGGAATTGTCTTGTGTTGTTTCATCCTTAAACTGAAATCATTTGCAAGAAAATTATAGGTCCCCAGTGTTGAGCTTCTTTGCATATTAATTTTGTTAGCCTTGCCTCCTGCGGTCTTCAGTTCTGGAAGGCCTATTAGATAATATACAAGATAAATTTTTCCCTTCTGTCTTTGAGCTGGTAGAAAATATATTCTTTTCCCCTTAAAACTGAAATTTGTAGTACTAGTCACACATTATATTCCCCAAATTACAAATAGAGATTTATTTAATTAAGCATATTAAGTACCATAATAGTCAATATTAGTTATATTCCTGAAGCCCCAGTACTTGAGAGTATATGTTAATGCTAAATAAATACAACTATTGCACAGTGTACCAAACTGGTTAATGTACTACCATGAGATGTGAGCTTTGAATACAAGTCTGAAAGCACAGAAATTACCTTTTAACTATCAAATCAGTTATAGTTCAAACAAGTCAGGAGAGCAATACTTAACACATTTGGACATAGGATGATATGCAAATAAATAATGTGTTTTAAAGGAAACTGGCCAATTGCTAGTGACGTAAATGTGTACAGGATAAACTAAATAGAAGGAACTACGTGTTTTCACTTCTTAGAATTTCATACACCACTCTTGGTTTTTCTTTCTTCGCCAGTCCTCAAATCATCTTACACTGCTTATGCTGATGCTGTGCAAACCACCTTACATTAAACTGAATTGATCTCAGAAGTGTTGAGAGCAACTTTAGCAACTAAATGAGACAACAGAGGTGGAATATTCATGAGGGAGAAACAGTGGCTTGAATGGTCATTGGTTCTTTGCTGAAAGTTCAATCAGTGAGGATTAAGCAATACGTAGTGTCAGAGAGTTTTGTTTTGTTTTTTTCTTTGAAAAATGATAGTGTTTTTAAGTGAAACCACCAGCATGGTAAGCAGATGTCTGTAAGCAGATGAATTCTGTGCATGGTCAACACAGGTTCAGGTGTTCATGGAATAATGATGACAACAACAACGACGACAACAACAATTGTAATTGTGTGTGTGTGTGTGTGTGCACATGCTTGCATGCTTGTCTGTGTATTCACGCACACATGCCATGTGGTCAGTGGACGAGTCTGTGAAGCTGCTTTCCTCTTTCCACTGTATATGGGTTCTGGGGGTTCTGGAAGTCAAGATGATTCCACCATTATAGCAAGGAAGCAATAAGAAAACTGTTGCCTAGCTGAGAAAGTTTTCTTTCAGAAACAATGATGATTTACAATAATAAAGAAATTTTAACCCATAGTTTGATAGATTTTTGCAGTTGTATTTTTAAAAACTCATTCTTTTCTTATACAATGCATCTTAACCACAGTTTCCCGTCCCTCCACTCCTGCAGCTGACTCCCTCTCTCACACAGATCCACCCCTGCTCTGTTTCCCTTCAGAAAGGAGCAGGTCTTTAACTTTAGAAAGTTAAGTAGTTAAATGAAGGGATAAGGAAAAGCAAAGAATTTTTTGTGCTTATTTTTCCCACACAGATAATTTTAATCATCAATTAACTGACAACTGATTTTTGAAGACCTACAAAGTGCAAGGCAGTGTTCATGACTAGTGGCGAACAAATGTTTTCTATAAAGGGCTTCAAAGAGCTTATTTTAGATTCTGTGGGCTATGCATTTTCATTGACATTTGAGCTGACAATCATCTAAAAATAATTATGAGGTTTTTTTGGTAAAAGAAAGCATAGGGAGAATTCTGGGTTAAGAAACAAGAAACACTTAACTGTCATGTTTCCTTAGGTTCCTTTTGCTTATGACAATTCCCCAAGACTTGCTTGATGTTCTTCACTGTTTCCAGGATGGCCAGTAAAGCATTGTGAAGAAAACCCCTCTTTTAAAATTTGTGTAATGATGTGTGAACATTATGAGACAAGAGTTATGGGTTTGGAGGATAAAGAAGTTTTTAATTCAAAATGTGTATCTGTTACCAGTGACTTAAAATTTGTGAGTATATTCTCTAAACTCTCTTGGGCTTCCCAAGAATTAGTGTGTTCTAAGGCCAAGGCAAGTCAAAGTGAAGGGAAGACCAGGAGTGCCTGGTGGCATGCCTCTTTACACAACTGCCAAGACATGTTGCTATTATTATTTGGTCCATTTGGATATTAAAGCCAAATAAAAATGCACTTTATATGAAGTCACACATCAAAAATCCAACAAATAGTTTAGTGAAGACCAAGCATGTGTTGTTCCCATCCCTAAAACATTCAAATATGCTTCCCAGCTGTTATAGGCAGAAGACTTAGAAAATACACAACTTAGCAGTAAACTAAGACATAAATTACAGAAGTGTGCTTAAGAGCAGTTGGTAATTGATTTATTTGATTTGTTTTAAGGTACATATGCCACATGCTTGAGGAATGGAGATGACTACGCTTTTGCTTCTAAACTTTTAATGTGTTTTTCCTAGCTATCAAAATATACAGTGTTCTATTAAAAAGTTCATACATAGCACAATTATAGTCGGAGTTTAATAACATGTTCCTCCATGCTCTCTAATTTTATTGGCTTGTTTTTATAGCTGTTGAACAAAAAAATACTCTAGAAAAGTTATTTGAACCTTTATATAGCTGGTAAAAGCACAGAAATTTCAGTTTATTTTTAACATTTTAAGGAATGTTACCTAACTTTTTTCTTTTTAGTTTTCTGTCCACCATCTTAAAGCAGAAATATTTGAAGAACAGGCTAGCCCACAGCTAGTTTACTGCCTCTGAAACATTCTCCTAAGAAATGTGATGGCCATGGGCCTTACCTGCTGCTTCAGACTTGTGTCATAGTTGAGCTTTGAAGTAGCAAAAAAAAAAAAGTCACAATTTGTAGTGAATTTAGATTCATCTGTTCTCCTGTTGATACCTGTACTGAGATCAAAGTGTAAAGTATATGATGTGCTCTTACAGTTTTTATTAGAACTTATAGTAATTTTAAAGACAAACCTGGCAATTAAATGCCTTGAAAAATTGTAAGTATTTGTTTTATTTAAATTTAAAACTAAGTCTTTTAACAGCTATTTATTGAACTGAAGTGAAGGCCCCTTAGTTCTTATTTTCTATCTGCAAGTTCTGTATCTACCAAGTTTCCTATAATTTGGCAGTGCTTAAGTCACTCTGACCTTTTAACTGTTCCTCATGTGTCATGTTCATTTCCAATTCTTCCTTGGGTTCAGTGCATTGCAACTTCTTCTCATCCTCTCTCTCTAGAATTACATCAAGTGCTTACCCTTCCTTCCCAGCTCTGGTCAGTCATTCCTATGTACTGGCTGCTTTCTGCCCTCTGCAATGGGAATAGGTGATAGAAACATTTGTCTGCTGCTTCATAGTGGCTGTTGGTAGGCCTTTCTTTTACTCATACCTTATCTCTGAACACAATTGTGTTGCTTGATAACAAAGTCCTGGTCATAGGATCTTTAGGTTATGGAGCTTAAAATCAAAACAACATCTCATGTTTTCTATTTATTTCTTGAACAACTTTTATTATTTCATTCAAGTCCAGCTATTACACAAATTGACCTTGCCAGCATGTGTCCATGCCAGTGAAGACAAGTTCCTCTGTACATGAATGTAGATGTTAGAAAGCAGGTTCAAAACTTGCATATATATATATACATATATCGCCACAGATTGTGGTACAATATGTGCAATATGTGCTTAGCATGTATGACTTTCTGAGTTTGCTTCCTGGCCTCTCCCTGGCCCCAAAAGGAAAGCGAGGAGTAAAGTGAGAGGAAGGGAAGAGTGTGCGGAGCATCCTAGCTCCTCCCTTCATTGAGGACTATGTGGGAAGTGTCCAACTTTGAAGCAGGGAGTTGGCTTTCAGCAGACACCAAACCTATTGGCACTTTGACCTTACACGTCTGAGCTAATAGAACTGTGAGCAATAATAAACCATTTAAAAGCTTATTACTGATGGTTATAAATTCACCTTAGTATATTACCGAATATTTAATGGTTTGAACAAAATAATAAATACCAGATTATTTACCTGGAAAGCCATGCGTTTATACTTGGTTTGTAACATAGTTTTATTGTTGATGCTTATTTAAAAGCTATTGAGTACATATTGGCAGGGAATATTGGCATTGGATTAAAATTTAAATAGTATATAAATCTATAAAATTAGGAATATTTTCTCCTCCAAATTTAAATGGATAAATAGAAACATAAATGTTTATGACAAGAGAGTACTGAAAGTCTTACTTTGGGGGCCATCCAGATGGCCTCACAGGTAAAGGTGCTTGCCACCAAACCTCACAACCTTAGTTCAATTCCAGGAACTCACAAGGAAGAAGGAGAAAACTGATTCTCACAGGCCAACAATCCTTTTTTTACAAAGTAGTAATCAGCAAAGAATTCTTGTCTCAAGCGAGGTATGTGAAGACAGATATCGGAGGTTGTCCTCTGACCTCCACATGTGCACCAAGGTACCCACACACACATACACAGACGTACATCACTAATAGGCACATGTGCATGGGTGCACATGCACACACACACACTTCTCATTTAAGATTCAGTGTAGAATTTTCAATATAAAACAAAATAAAACTTCTTTTAAAATATTTTATTTTACAATTATTTATTGTTTGTGTGTACATGTGTAGGCACACACATGCTTGTGTAACTTGTAAGAGTCAGTTTTTTCCTTTTGTACTCAGGCTCTTAAGTGACCTGGATGTGTTTTTAAGTTGCCTTCAATGTTTGATTCATAAGCACATTGATATGTTGAACAACTATATTCTCCAGTGATAAATTATTTTATCATTCATGGTTTAAGGTGCAGAATTTGGCGGATACACAGCTTATTTGCACAGCACTTATTCACTCAATAAATATTACTTTATTTGTTTACAATGGGAATTGGAATGGAACTATACTAGGAAATATGGCTCCCAACCTTCCTGAAACTTGTGATGTAGCAGAGAAGACAGTTATGGACTAGTTAATTACCAGGTAATCAACAATACAAAAAGAACTATACACAGTGTTATATAAGCATATGTCAAAACCTAATCTACTCTGAAGGTGTTAGAGAGAGAAACTTTTAGCTAGGCAGATGGAGGTGGAGGGGAGCAAATACATTTGAGGAATACTTGAGAGGTAAATGAGGACACTTGTAAATTGGTTATTTGCTGTAGAAGCAGATGCAAGAAGCAAAAGAGAAGCATGACATCTTGTCTTCTGGCTTGAATAATTTGTGTACTTATGAAGTAAGGACACAAAGAGTTGGGGATTTAGCTCAGTGGTAGAGCGCTTGCCTAGCAAGCACAAGGCCCTGGGTTTGGTCCTCAGCTCTGGCAAAACAAAAAAAAAAAAAAAAAAAAAAAAAAACCATGAAGTAAGGACCCTAGAAAGGTTGAGGATCAAGAAGGAAAAGAAATGATGAATTTTTTGCCTAAGATGTGAAACACTTAAGAGTGATATCAGGTAGGTGGTTTACTGTTTTGGTTTTTAGGTTGCAAAGTGATTTGGATTAGACACATGGACTCAAGTTTATTAGTATACAGAATGGAGCCCAAGCACAGACTAATGAAGAAGAAGCTGGGTGAGGCAGTGAGAGAGGAAGAGGACAGAATCTGTTTTCTCCAGATGACCTCCTCATATATTATCCAGTCCCAAGAGGTCACCTTAAACACATGTACATAGAAGCAACACTAAATGGACTCATTAGATTGTTTATAAATAAAAAAGAATAAGTCATGAATTGCAGAGCGAGAATGGGAGGACCCAGGAGGAGCTGGTGGGGGTATAGAGGAAGTGGGAATAACGTAAGTACAGTACTCATGTATGGAATTCTCAAAAAGTAAGCTAAATATTTCATTTCTTTACTTATTTATTTATTCACCTTTTTCATTTAGAACTTTGAAGTGTCTAACAGGAAATGTACTGGCAGTATTTTAAAACTCTCTTGTCCCATGTCTAGCAAAACTGTCCTGAAAATGCAAGGAAAATTAAGGAGTTCTCAGGGAAAATCAAAGCTGAGTGAGGTCGTCCTGCAAGAACAATCTCAAAGGAGTTTTGCAGGGGAATTAAAACAAAACAAAACAAAAAGCAAACAAAAATTATTCAAAGCTTTGTGAAGAAATTTTAAAAGTGTGAATAAAGGACAGGGCAATTAGAAAAGAGAAGGAAGGGAAAAGAGTGGGAAAGTTTTGCAAAAGAAAGGCATGGTCAACCACAATGAATATCCAGAAAGGTCCAAGAACTGAGGAGTGAAAAACACTCTTTCACTTCCTACATAATACTATTCCACTTTCCCACCATAACTAAGCACTCCAAATCTTAGTGGCTACAAAGTAACTTATTACTATTAATTCTATTTTCAGGATATTTTAATTTTACTTCATAGATCACTCAGTGGTGCCACAATATAACCAAATATCTGCATTTTATTTAAAATTATTTCAAGACCATGTTGGTCTAACTTGATTTTAATTGTGCTACCTATCAGTGTATGATTGCTTATAAGACTACATGTAACATATTCATATAAAGTTTTGAAATTCTTACTATTCATCTTGATATATTATTTGAAGAGAGGGAGAACATAGTTTCATGTTATGTTAATAAAAATGACACCTTACAGAATCGAGACACATTAGAGGAAACTCACATTCTTCAATGAATTGTTAAAGAATGGAATTCTCATTAACTTTAGGCATCCTCCAGATGCGCCTTTGATACTAGTGACTACCTTGCACGCCATGTGGTTGAGCCCACTGACCCATGGGCTACACGGTGTGATGCACATGTGAAGGCTGAAATCAAAGTTTCTGAACAGTAGACTGGCCAATTTCAGATGAACCTCTTCAGACTCAATATTTTTCTTAGCCTTTGTTGAGTAAAGTTCACCTCATGATTTTTTTTTTTTCTGTAGTTACTTATCCAGATGATGAATCATGTGGATTCATGATGTACTCATTTATCCTATATTGGCTTTGATTTTAAAGGCATTTGAATAGTCTGTATAACAGAAATCTAAACTCCACACAAAGTAGTTCTATGTCATCTAGTTTTTAAAGATGTATTTATTTTATTGTTTTAGTGGAGTTGTGCACCATGTGTGTGCCTAGTGCTTGTGAAAGTCAGAAAGGACATTGGAACACCTGCAACTGGAGTTACACATGATTGTAAGCCACCATGTGTGTGCTGGGAATTGAACCTAAGTCATGTAAAAGCATCAAATGTTTTTAACCATTGAGCCAACTCTCCAGCCCTCTATGACATTTTTGTGGACATGGTAATCATTATTGAAATGTCATCAGGATTTTAACCCTTAATTTAAAATTAAAGATATCACTCCCCAAGTATTTAAATTTCAAGAAACAGAAGATGAATAAAAGCCTAGGAAGACAGACAACATTTACTTTTATTTTTAGGATGAGGTCTCATTCTGTGCCTCAGAGTGGCCTTGAGTTCATGATCCTTGTCTCAGTTCCTCAGTAGCTGGGATAATTGATGTTTTGATTGGCCACCTGTTTCTAGCTCCTGGCACAATGGTTGGCGCATATGGTACTAGTTACCTATTCCTTGAATGAATGAAGAACAGAGATATGATCCTTGTTAGTCGACAGAGATATTATTCTATTACTGAATCTCTGGGAAAATATAGATATAACATCCCTTTCCATTATTACCTTTCTTTCCTGGCCTTCCTCCAGGAATTTTTAATGTTTACCATTTGAAAGAATTAAAAAAATATTAAGTTTCTCATTTATTTGTGTGGAGCATTTGTGGGTGAGGGTGTCTATGCTCTGGTGCACATGTTGAGGTCAGCAGACAACTTGAAGGATTATTCTCCTTCAGCCACGTGGGTCCTGAGGAATTAAACTCAGGTCATTCAGCTTTTCCCACTGAGCCATCTCAGTGGATGTGTACTGTGATAGGGGCACAGTCATATTAAGGACCCCAGAGGCTCAGACCCATGGAGGAATAGCAAAGCCTCCCTCTGAGGGAAGTTCAGAGGAAAATGAATTTGATTCATGTGTGACTGTTGATAGGTTGCACAGAAAATGTCTACCACAGTTTTCTCCTCCACATAATTATAGCCTGAAGACTGCTTCTCTACCAGAGATGCTCCTACCACAATTAGCTAAACCTGTCTCCTTGATCTATCTGTGTATCTTGGCTGTATTCTTTGGGATCAATAAAACTTGCCTCCTCACCGCGAATAGTGAGGCTCAAATTGCAGGCTTTTCTGGTAAGCACTTTTACCCACTGAACCAGATTGCTGGTCCCAAGTGAAAATTTGTTACATATTCTTATGCTAACTTGAAGATGTCCTCTGAATGCCTTCAAAATCTAAATGGTATTCTGTTCATTATCTGTCTGTCTATACCTATGAACTAATATGGATATTTAGTGAGAGTCTCAGAGTCTTTCACTTTTCTACTTTGTTTGAAAGTGACCACTTCAAGGACAGGACCCTGTGTCAAGGACACTGCAGAGTAACTACTCAGTACAGCAAGGATGATGCCAATATGTGAAAGAATTCTCCTTTTTGTTTATCAGGAAAGAAGAGAACTAACAAGACAAATAACAAAACAGAAACATGAAAATTTATTTAAAGCAATTACTAGTGCCTTCCAAGTTTTCACAAAACAAAGCAAAGAATATTAAAACTTAAAAAACAACAACTTGAATTAGCAAAAGCAATCATTTACTTAGTGTAGTAGACAAAGGAAAAACAATGTGTGAAGACTTAATAAGTATTATTTTAAGAAGGCCTGTTGGTTTCCTGATTTTAAAAAAAGGGTTCTAGTGAAGGTTAAATATATAACATAATCCAAATATCTTATTAAACATCCTGAATTGTAACACTTGTACAAATTCGTGCTTAGACTTCTCTCCTACATATCCTAGAATCACTTGCTTTGTGTATCACTGCCCACAATGGGCTAGGCCCACCCACATCAATCATTAATCAGTAAAATGGCCCCACAGACGCCCATAGACCAGTCTGATGGAGGCAATTCTTCAACTGAGGTCCCCTCATCCCAGGTGACTTTGTTTTGTGTCAAGATGACAGAAGGTATCCAACACATCAGAAGAAAATTTTCATCACGTTCTCAACCAAATGAAGGAGGCACAAATTGACCTCCAGGAAACTTACTCAAATCTCTTTTATTTGTAGCTTTTGCTCCTTTAAAAACATAACCATACCACAAAAAGGGCAATTACATGTGGTCAAAGCAGGGACAGAGCTCTCACCATGCTTGGCGTGGATCTTGCTAAGTATATTCACGGCACTATAGTAAAATGTTTTCCATATTTTTTTTTCACAAACATAATTTGAAAATGGGACGGCAGCAGCATATGGCCATGTAAATTGTAAATGCAATCCACATGTCTTCAACAATGCCAATGTGATGAGCTAATGAAAATACAAATCAGGAAAGGTGCACTATTAAACTGGCTACCTCAGAACAGCCAGATGGTCCAGAGGGTCCGAGCCATTCTCTGAATGTCAAAAGGGGAAATACAATCAGGCTATAATTATAGCCAGCATACTTATAGGCTTACAGACTGTAGACTTCACACAGTTTACATATCATAAGACTCACAGGTATGTTTAAGAATTTTATGAATCATGTAAGTAGGGGGAAAGGAAGCAAATCAATTAGGATTTCCAGTTATTGATATTTCACTGTTGAAATTAGATGTATTTGAGAAAGTCTTGAGGGAGTTGGTAGCTTATGGTAGCTGCATTTTAAGCACATCCATTTTTATTTAAAGCATTGTAAGACAGACCACACACATGAATCACTGTTAGCCCAATGTGCAAACTTCCAGACAGCCAGGCTCCAAAGATAGTTCTTTTTCACAAATGAGTTTCCTAAGGTAGACTTTTGTGTATCACTCTTCCAATTTTTACTAAACTGGTTACCATCTGTGTTATGATCTGCTAGCCACCATTCTCAAAATGATAAACTTATACTTCAAAATATCTATTTACAATGAATAAACTAAAAATAATTATAAGCAAATGCTTGATACAAAAACTGCTTATTTAAGTATCAGGTATCCTTTCTCATTGAATGCCTTATCAATAAAATGATTTTTATAATTTGAATTTGTATTAAATTTTGGTAATTTAGATATGTCATGGATTCCAGAGAGCCTATTAAAGAGAGAGAAGTGGTCAGCTGAAAAAGCAATGCATAAATGTATCTGGTTAGAAGCCACACACCTCTCAGATTTTACATCAGGCAAAAGTTTATGATGTTTTCTGAACTCATACTTTCTGTGAACACTACGGTGTCTCCTTTTGATGTTCCTGAAGTTTATTAAGTGTTCAATGTTAAATTTTCTAAGTAATAGACACTTTCTTTTTTTAACTATTAATTATACTTTCTTTTTTTAACTATTAATTATTTATTGTTGTTTGTGTGTGTGTGTACATTTGTGTGTATGTATGTAAGGGCACATATGCCACCTTCTGCTTGTGGAGTTCAGAGGATAACTCTGTGAAGTTGGTTGTCTCCTTCAAAAATTTTTTAAATATAGTTTATTTTATTTTTATGTGCATTTGTGTTTTGCCATGGGTGTTGGGGTCCCCTGAAACTGGAGTTTCAGACAGGTTTGAGCTGCCACGTGGGTGCTGGGAATTGAACTCAGGTCCTCTGGAAGAAGAGTCAGCACTCTTAACCCCTGAGCCATCTCTTCAGCCCCTCCTTCAAAATTTTATGTAGGTTCTGGGGATCAAACTCAGATTGCCAGGTTTGCACAGTGAGTGCCTTTACTCTCTGTGCCATTTTGCAGACCCAGAAGCTACATGAATTTCTATGGCTTTTAAAGGAAGACTTAATAGTGAGTTTTATTAAGAGGCTTTCTTGCTTTAGGACTAAAACTAAAATCATTTTAAAAGTAGGAGATAGCTTATTTTGAGGCATTAAAATAAATGACACAAAGCTCTTTCAGAATAATTGAGTTTTTAAACATATATTGATTTGCTAGCTCTTTGGCATGTGTGTGTGTGTATAGTGATATTTTATCTGTACTGAAATGTGATTTTATTTACATATTAATAAAGTTGCCTTGGGGTCAGAGCAAGCCATAGCAGAAGCTGGGCGGTGGTGGTGCATGCCTTTAATCCCAGCACTTGGTAGGCAGAGCTAGGCGGATCTCTGTGTGTCCAAGGATACAGCCAGCATAGAGACACACACCTTTAATGTCAATACCAACCACAGAAGACCCGGAGGTCTGTACAGACAGGCAGTGCCGAGGAGGTCATGTGGCTGGGTTTACAACCAATGAGGAGGCAGAACAGAAAGTCTATAAAAAAGAGAAAAAATATAGGAAGTAAGCCTCTTGCAGAGAGGAAAGACAGAGCAGCAGTGAAGGGTAAGGTTTTCAGCTCTCAGCTATTGCTCTGACCTCTTGACTTTTAACTCTACAATTGGCTCTGTGTTTCTTATTTAACAAGACGGTAACATCTACATATGTGTGTATCTGTGTGTTTGTGTCTCTCTTGGTGTGTGCGAGTGTGTTTCTGTGTGTGTATCTGTGAATATGTGTCTTTCTGTGTGTGTCCGTATATGTGTTTAATTCCAAATCTCAAGGATTAGTGCACACTTATAGTTATATATTTGCTAATAAAAATGAAAAGCCTTTACTTACAAAAAGAATGTCCTTTTTGTTTTTTGTTACTTTCTTAGCAAATTACACTGGTAGTATAAAACAACATAAAATTATTCTCTTACACTCTGAAGTCAGAGGTTAGCAATCCTGTGAGTTCCTTCTGCAGGCTCCCAGCACATTGCTTTTCTCAACTCTCTCAATGTGTCCAGTGTCTTTGAGGAAATGTGCATACATAGACTTGCCCTTTGCTCTATCTGTCTCTCCTCTGTGTTTTGCTTATTGGATTGCCTAAAGTGTTTAGGACATACATATATAATACAGGTTGATATAGTTGATTTTTTTCCCCAAGGAAGTTCACCTTTATATATTCTGGAGTTAAGAGTCAGGGTATCTGTTGGAACCACAAGACAAGCCACTAGAGATGGTCACTGCTGTATAGCATTGGGAGAATTGACTAAACATGTTTAATATTAATTATTGTTTGATAAACAGAACTTATTTTTGGATTATATAATAATTATGGTTATATTCTAAATGATTTGTTAAACGTAATCTTCATCAACATCTATTTCATGGCTAATTGGTAAATGAATTATGAATCTGGATTTGTGATGTTTTCAGATGCTATGTTATTTTAACAAAGATATGCCTAACTCTTCTCCAGGATCATGCAGAGCATGCTGTAGTTTACATGGGTCAGAATTATGAATGATTTAGAAAACTATTAAGCATTCTTTTGACATCTAACTTTTATACATGCAAACGTGTAGCATGCTCTAGAATTATCCAGTGTCCTTCAAATGGGATGCTGTTCTGGCACTGAGTAGTGCTCCTAACGTTAAGAATACTAGAGTGGGATTTGATTTGGAAAAAAGAAAAAGAGAAAGCAAAGACTATCAGTTGTTCCCTTTTTTCCTGTGCTGCCACTTTCTGGTAATACAGAGATCTAAGAGATCAGGCAGAATCGAGAAGGCAGCATGTGGTCCTGTGTTTCACACCAGTCCCTCTGACATCTGTGTGAGCAGTTCTAAATTGTTGAGACGCTCAGGACATCATCTCATACAAACTGCAATTATCAGGACCCAATAACTTTATGCTGTCCCATGATAGTTTATACTGAGCTTTTTCACAGAATTCTGAATGCACATATAAAATTCTTTTATTTGGACATGCCCAATTATTTATTTATTTTTTACATTTAAATCATTCTAGTTTGGCTGCTGTGTGTAGCAAAGTAATGAACATGTTTTTGTGTATAATTTTTCTGTTTTATTTAAAATGATAGATTGCAAAAGAGGGTTTCTGTTCAAAGTGTATGAAATTATTTCTTTCTTGCGTGTGATATCAAAATATTGAATTTTTTCATTTCAATAAGAAATGTGAGGATGTATTCATTATGTTTCTGAGATAAACCTGTGTTTTTGTTGCTCATTTATTTCAACTGATGAATATAATTTATTACATAAATAAACCATAATTTGTCAGTCTAATCTTATATTGTAGACACTCATATCAATTCAAGTGAGTTAGTAGTGTAAACACGTGTGTCTTTGAACACCTGTGGGTAATTTCTCTAGGATAGCTACTCAGAGAGTCTGCTTCATGTGTTCCTCATCAATTTTCCTAGATATTAGTAGATTGCGCTTCTGTCATATAGCAGGGTTTTTTAATATTTATTTACTCATTTATTTAGCTTTTATGATGAAGTGGTTTTAATTCCTTGGATAAATACCCAGTAGTGGAATTGCTGGGTCTTATAGTAGATCTATCATTAATTTTTTGAGGAACCTCCATACTTTTCCATAGTGACTGTACCAGCTCACCACCATCTAAGGATTCTGTTATCTCTATATCCTCACCAGCATTTTTCTTTCTAATTTATTTATTTATTTATTTATTTATTTATTCATTCATTCATTCATTCATTTTTTTATTTACATCTGGACCAATGCTTCTTCCTCTTCTCCTTCTCCCGGTTCCTCCCCGACCCCACTTCCGTTATTCCATAGCCCCATCTACTCAGCTTCCTATTTCTCTTCAGAAAACTGCAGGCCATCCATGGACCTTCAGCAAGCCATGACATATCAAGTTGCAGTGAGACTAGGCACCTCTTCTATTAAGGCTGGACGAGGAAATCTGGTAGGAGGAAAGAGTGCCAAAAGCAGGGAACAGATGTAGTCCCTGCTCTGAGTCCCACAAGAAGACCAAATCACATATATGCAGAGGGCCTCTGCCAGTACTATTCAGGCTCCCTAATTGTCAACTCAGTCTGTGTGGGCCTTTATGAGCCCAGTTAGTTGATTCTGTGGGTTTTCTTGTGGTGTCTATAACCCCTCTGACTCATTACTAGAATTATATGCTTTGGATTTTTCATGCATTTCTGTATAGTAAGTATAACATTTACTATTCAAGAATATACTCATTTAATAAGTTAAAGAAAGACTATAAAAGGAAACAATCAAGTTCAAGAACATTGAAATGCAGGCTATTTGGAGTCTATTTAGACAGCTCTAGATCCATAGCTATCCAGATTAAGTCAGTAAACTGCATACTATCTGAGTTTTGAAGTGAATTTTATACTCCTCAGAATTAAGTGCATGTGTGTTAGAATGATGTACACACATGCACATGCACATAAACTTACTGGAACATACTTAAAAATTCTTCAATTTGTATAAATTGCCTGATTTATCAAGTGTTGATGTGCGTGTGAGTGTGTGTGAGTGTGTGTGTGTGTGTGTGTGTGTGTGTGTGTGTGTGTGTAGAATTTGTTAAACTAAAAAGAGCACTTTGAATTCTAGGGATGCTTCTACAACCTTAGTTTCACTCATATGTAAAACTTTAGTATGTATTACTTGACTTTTTTTCTTTTAGTGTTTTAGATTCACTCTCAATATGCTGTCTGGCTGCTCTTATGCTTACGGATTTGCAAGATGTTACAATCACCAGTGCAAATATTATAAAGCATAATAGTTTGTTTTACATAATTATGTGATAAAAATTTCAAGGCAGATGCTTTAAAAAATCAGAAAACATCAAACCTCAGGAATCCTCCTGTGCTGTAAGCTAATAAGGTCTTTGTATTCCTGGGCTACATGACTTATTTGCATCTTTCTAAGATAGAAGGAAAATATCCTTTGTATCTCAGGATAGTCAAGTCAGGACAAGCATTCATTTGATGCTTTTCAAATTCCTCCCCTCTTTCTTTCTGACCATAGGTTCTTTTTTTTTTTTTTTTAAATTCTATATACTTTCATTATCACATACTTAGAGACAGGGTTTCTCTGTGTAGCTTTGCACCTTTCCTGTAACTCACGTGGTAGACCAGGCTGGCCTCAAACTCACAAAGATCCGCCTGCATCTGCCTCCCGAGTGCTGGGATTAAAGGCATGCGCCACCACTGCCCGGCCTGACCATAGATTCTTAAAGGGGGTTTTCATGCTCTCTTCATTTAAGCTCTCAATGTTAAAATCGGATATTTAGTTAACACAATCCCTGAAACTAATGAGTATCCAAGATTCAGCCATCATTTCTGGCTTAAAACAGCACCATTAAAAATATTTATCCTTGGAGGTGAAAGGATGATTAAGTGGTTAAGAGTGCTAAACCTAAGTTCTGTCCTCTACTCAAATCTTTAAAAAGAAAATGAGGAAAAACATTTTATCTTTAAGACCATCTAATTAAACTGAAAAATAAAGTAGAAGTAGTTTTAGGTGTTAGGTTTAGAGATTACACCTAGATCTCAGAGCCCTGATTTACTGGCTGTCCCTGACTTAGAACTATGTCCATCTATGAATGTAATGACGTTAGCTCCTGAAGAAGCTTTGGGTAACAGGAAAGCCTGCTGGAGAGGAACTTTTCCTTAGCTTGGCATTTCTTCTTGTGTAGGATATAATTCAAACTCCTTGTAAAACTCTGTTACAGCCATTCTCTTCCTGACTTCTGAAGATCTTTGTTTTCTCATGTCTGGTGTCTTCCTAAAACCTTTGCAAGAATTGTTTCTTTTGCTTGGAGTTCTCTTCACTAAGGAATAACCTAGCTATTAACTTCCCAGAGAAGGTTTTCCCCAAAACCTACTCACCTCAACTTTTTTATAATTCTACCACAGTTGTTTTTAACTTTGTTTTTCATTTATTTTTATCACTATCTTACTTTAACATTTCTTTTTCTCTCCTTACAATATAGATCCATTAAAGCACAATGCATGCACATCTAATTTATTATAATTGCACTTATTTACAATAAGTATTTATAGAATAAAAGACTTTAAGTAGCAAAAGCAATGAATTCAGTCCTTGATAACAATGAACTAGAAAAAAACGAAAGTAGGTATGATCCAAAGAGATGAAATGAAATCTGAGATACATTAAAGGGTGCCCTTAACATACATTTTGTATTAGAAATAGAATATCTTGCATTAAAATTCTTGTTAATATCTAAAGTACCAAATACAAATAGTCTTTGACCTGAAGGTTGAGTACTGTTTACTCAGAATGTTAATATTTACCATTGTCATGACCATTTCCATCATTGTTTTTTTAGGAAGGAATACAAGATGGAAAATTTTCTAGGCTAGAAGAAAGGGTATCTCCTGAAGAATGTGCTTGGGATTAGTTCTTTGTGGAATGAATCACGCTAGCTAGATTTTCTCATTGCTGTGACAGAATTTTCGTACTTAAAAGAAGTGCTTATTTTGTTCTATGGTCTCAGTCCATCCTGTGGAAGTATGTGGTGGAGCACAGCTGTCCTGTTGGAAGAAGAATTAAGAGAGCAAGGGTCTAGGGTAAGATGGGACTCAGTGATATGCCTCCTCCAATTAGGCTATTGAAAATTTGAATCCATCAGTGGACTAAACTACAGGTTAGTTTATAGCCCCCATGAGCTAATCAGCTCTTAATGTACTTTGACTGAGGACACACCCAGGGGTTAGTGTCTCAAATCTTCTAGGTAGCTCTCAATCCAATGCAGTTGACAGTCAAGATTAACAACTACACAAATCATGTTGAACATACAGATTCATGTACTCAGCATGGTTTAGCTCCATCATATTGTTTCAAAATATAAATAAACCGTATTGTATTACTTTTCACACACATTCTTTAATAATGTTAACATTTGTAAAGCTATTGCAATTAGTTTTCTGTTTCTTTCAGTAGACTTCAAGGGACAACAGGTCACCAAAAGAAAATTTGTTATTCATGAGAACTGACATGAGGCAAATCCCTTTTGGTTCACATGTCCTTCCTTTTGGATGGGAACTGAAATCTTGCTTATTTTTTAGCCCTGTAGACTAGAACCTTGACAAGGACACACTGGAACTAAGTTATGGTTCTTTAGATATCAGTGATGTTGGATCCATCATCCACCACATTTATTCTCAGACAGTGTGGCAAAGTCTGTTTTGGGGGACAGTCCAGATAGAGTTGTCTGCATGCACATGAATGTAAGGCTAATCTCTTGGGGATGGGCAACCTATCATGGGGCTCTTTACCATACAAAAGTCTCTCTCTCAGCAGCTGTCAACTGTCTATAGTCTCTTGAACTAGAGGTGCAGCTTTCATGCCGAAATGTTGACTGGCTAGTATTGTGAGATCTCGTGTAGGCAATAATAGCTGTTCAGATTTCATGGGTTCATTATCATTTTCATTGATTTCTCCTGTTTGTTTGACATTTGACATGTCTCCTATATCTGGATGAACAATTCTTTTCTTGCATTTGACATATTTTCTATGATTTTATTGACTATATTTTATATGTCTTTGGCTTATATTTCACCTTCTATAACCGTGACTCATATATTTGATCTTTTAATAATTTTGGTTTAATTACTTTCTTCTCTTACTGCTGTGACAAAATACTTAGTGAAGTGCTACAGGAGAAATTGTTATCACCTCTTGAGATTCATTGTGTGTGTGTGTGTGTGTGTGTGTGTGTGTGTGTGTGTGTGTGAGAGAGAGAGAGAGAGAGAGAGAGAGAGAGAGAGAGAGAGAGAGAGAGACTTCCCGGGATCTATGAAATTGGACACCTAGTACAGAAGGATACAGAGTCTCAATTGGCCATTTCTTGTAGCCAGGTGAGCCTTCCAATAGAGGGACTAGGTTGCATCAATTGAGCTGCTGGTCACCCTCTTGAGATTCTTAGTCTCACCAATAAAAGAACTTAAGGGTGGTCTCAAACAGAAACTCAGAAGCAATTTTATTAGCTTTTAAAAGAAAACACCAAGGGAAGACAAGTTGCAAAATCAGCAGCAGATATAGGAGAATGGAGGAGAGAAGGAAAAGAAGCATGCCATTTAAACTGGCATGAAGATCAGCCCTATGGCAAACTAGCAGCCATGTGATGGGGAGGGAGGCTTTAGAGAAAAAGTAAGGAAACATAATATATTGGGGGAAATCCAAACTTTTTTAATAGTATTCTTATTTTATAATTAACTTAATTTCACATATCAGCCACAGACTCTCCGTCCTCCCTCCTCCCACCCCCAGCCTTCCCCCCAATCTACTCCCCTTTCCCCCCTCTTCCAAGGCAAGGTATCCCCTGGGGAGTCAGCCCAGCCTGGCAGACTCAGCCAAGGTAGGTTCAGTCCCCTCTTCCCTACACCAAGACTGGGCAAAGTGTCTCAGCATAGGCCCCAGGCTCCAAAAGATCAGGCCATGCACCAAGGATAGGTCCTGGATCCATTGCCTGGGGGCCTCCCAAGCAGTTCAAGCTAATCAACTGTCTCACTTATCCAGAGGGCCAGTTCCATGGGGTCTCCTCAGCCATTGGTTCACAGTTCATGTGTTTCCACTAGTTTGGCTATTTGTCCCTGTGCTTCCTCTAACCATGGTCTCAACATCTCTTGCTCATACAATCCCTCCTCTCTCTTGACAATTGGACTCCTGGAGCTCCACTTGGGGCTTGGCTGTGGATCTTTGCACCCGCTTCCATCAGTCATTGGATGAGAATTCTATCATGACAGCCAGGGTGTTCGGCCAGAGCAGGTCAGCTCAGGCACTCTCTTGACCATTGCCAGTATTCTACAGTGGAGGTATCTTTGTGGATTTCTAGAGACCTCTCTAGCACTCTGTTTCTTCCTATTCCCCTGGGGTCTTCATTTATCATGGTATCTCCCTCTCCATTCTCTCCACACTCTCCTGATCCAGCTGGGACCTCCCTCTCCCCTAAGCTCTCTTTCTCCTGACCTTTGCCCTCCATTAACCCCTATCACACCCCCAGTTTGCTCATGTAGGTCTCATCATCTATTTCTCTGTCATCTATGTTCATAGCAGCATTATTTGTAATAACCAGAACCTGGAAACAACCTAGATGCCCCTAAACTTAAGAATGGATAAACAAAATGTGGTACATATACACAATGGAGTACTACTCAGCAGAGAAAAACAATGACACGAGGTTTGCGGGCAAATGGATGGAACTAGAAAAAATCATCCTGAGTGAGGTAACCCAGACTCAGAAGGACAAATATGGTATGTACTCACTCATAGGAGGACACTAGATGTAAAGCAAAGGATAACCAGATTGCAACTCACAACTCCAGGGAGGCTACCTAGTAAAGAGGACCCTAAGAAAGGAAATCCAAACTGTTAATGAAAACACACTTACAAAAGAGATGGAAAGAAAAAAAAAGGAGATGTGTATATTTTTGAATAATTCAGAAAATCTGGCATACTTAAGAAATTGCATGACTACAACCTTGTAAACTATTATACTAGGTGCAAAGATTCTGGGAAGTAAAAATATAGCATCTCATTAAAGGACTAATTATTCTTCCCATTCAGTCAACATGATTTAAGGTAAACCTTTCTTACTAACACTAGTGGTCCCTTGAAGTAATGGACCTGGCCCACCTATATTAGGTCTCTACCAGGGCCAGAGATTCTATTCTCTTGATCACAAGGAGTTTTTCTACCCCAACCAACCAAATAAACAAACAAAAACAAAAAGCTAAAAACAATAAAAACTGAAGAAAGGAAACCTTGTTTTGGCTCACAGTTTGGAGGTAAAATCTACTATGGGCCTGAAGGAATGATGTCAGGAGCATGAGCCAGCTGACTGCATTTCATTTGGAAGTAGAGAGAGATGAATACTAATCTTAAGCTGTTTTCTTCTTTTTGCTCATTTACTCATGGAACCCAGCCCATGGATGGTCCCACCCTCATTCATGGAACACCTTCATATATTCACAAAGTTGTGTTTCTATGGTGGTTCTAAATCTAGTCAAATTGACAGTGAAGAGGAATTGTCACAGTGTTCATAGACCTCAAGTATTTTGTTCATGTTCATTGTCTCAGTGTTCTAATCCATATACCTTGTTTTTAAATCCTGATATTATTTCCATGTTATGAGGTACTCTTCCTGGGGAGATGCTGACAAATATCTACTTATCTCAGATAGGGAACCAATAACAGACAAAAGTAAGGATATCACCAAAATCCAACTTGGTGAATCAATATGGTAGAATGGGTTTACTTATAAGAATCTAGGGGTTGGGGATTTAGCTCAGTGGTAGAGCACTTGCCTAGCAAGTGCAAGGCCCTGGGTTTGATCCTCAGCTCCACAAAAAAAAAAAAAAGAATCTGGGTGAGGGGTTACTTAAAGGAGCAGAAATAAATCAGAAGCTCACATCAGTGTGAGTGAGAGCTCATGAAAGTTGCAAACTCAGACCTCACTGCAGAACCTACAGCAGCTGAATAGGTTGGAGAATATCTATTTCAAGTAGCTCAGTTGGGCTGAGCCTCTTCCAGGCAGCTTGGTTGGTCTCTGTCTTGTCTAGGAAATTAGAACAGTCTAATTGCGTCAGCAGTCCTTACTGCGTATATAAATTGGGGCATGAAGGTGCTGAGTGAATCTGGTTGGTTTCACAGAACTTCCTGATGCACTTGAGTTGTTTACCTCCCAAGTTTTGACTAGCTTCCCTACAGCATGGAGTGTTTTATGTCCCTTTAGAAATCCTGAGTCTTAACAAGCTTCTCTACAGGGTGGGATGTTTTACCTGAGAGGAAATTGGTATACCACAGTCCACTACTCGATTCATTCTCTTGATGAAACTTTCCATAGATTTGAAAAACTTTATCATCTCTTCACTTCCAAAATTTCAAGTCAATTTTAAAAGTATTTCTATATCCTTATTCAATTCCTTTTTCATATTCTTCATTGACTTTATTATTTATTCCAGTATCTTATTTGTGTTCATTTTCAGTTTATTCAGATGTCTGTGTCTTCCTAGATTGTGTTAAAAACTGTTATATATATGTATATCATATATATAAAATATATAATAAATATGCATATTTGATTTCTTTCATTTAATTCACTTTTATTGTAGTCCATTATTATGGACATAATAATTTTATGAGGAATCAAGTTTCATGTTGTCTTGATTTTCATGTTTCTTGTGGTTTTGTCCTGGTCTAGCAATCTGGGATTAAACCTAGTTGATTTTTATTAAATTACGCATATTTTTCAGTGGAACTACTTATAATGTTTAAATGGAACTAGACTATAGTAGGTTGAGGTATTCTTTCTTTTTGGATCAAGGGTATAGGTCAGTAGCTAAACCTATGTTCTTGTGCTCAGGGTACCATGAATGATATCCAGCACTACTCTTCTGATAGTGTTTTATTAATGCAAAAGCAACACCAACTCATGGATAAGCCTGCTGTGAAAATGTAATGATAACCATTTAAAACAATTGCTTCTTCAACTCTAAAAACTTTTAGAGAATAAATGAATAAGGATGGTATGGTATGCGTATTAGGATGTTGGTTTACCAAAATGGTTACAGATTGAAAGAGAGTGAATTCAGGAAGACTAAGAATTTATACATGAGCATCAGAGACAAATAGGGAAGTGAAAAGTAAACAGAGCGGGGAATTGGGATATTGTTATGAGCAGACCTCAGGATTACCGAAGGCATAAAAATTATCATTATGAAGATACAGAGGGATTATGAGGACAGAGGAAAGGAGAAGTGAGGTAGAAATGATAAGGAATTATAGGTTGTTGGTAACTGAAATAGTAGAGAGACCATGATAGAATAAGTGTAGAAACAGAATGGCTATTAATGTAACCAAGCAACAACAACAACAACAAAAATAAACAAAACATTAAGTATATATACAAGTGTGAAAATTTAGTAAAATAAATTTTAACTGAAATAAAAGCAAAATAAAATAACATAATATTACTCAATATCCCTCTCCTCTCTACATTACCTTACATACAGATTTAACTCTGCTGCTACAAGAGCTGCCTGCCTGTTTCCCATTTGATTGAAACCCATTTGATTAGATTGGTCAATATACAGTATCTCAGCCGAGTACAGACTGGTTACCTGTAGAGTCACATTTATGCCTAGGGTTAGTACATTGTTCGTAGTTTCCCTGCTGCCTGCACGATAATGTTTCTTTAGATACTTCACACCTAGATGGTGTCTGTCTTCAGCTATAACCTTGCTTTCCCCACACTGGTTTTAATGTGCCAATGGATGCCACTGGATAATCTGCTTTTACCAGTGTTCAGTAGACCTGTGTAGCAAGATACTCTGTCTTGGTTTGAGTATGTGTGTTTCATTGCATTTCAGTTCAGGTAATCTCTTTTGGGGTGTTGACACGGTTCTGTGATTCTCTGGGTCTTATCTCGTGTGTGCTGTATGTATATTTGGTATCTATCCCTCCTTTTCCAGTGTAGCATGTAGTAATGCTCACTAGTGGAGCTGGGTGTTTTCCCAGCAGCCACTCCTTACATCTTATTTCTCAAAATTCTGTCTGTCTCTTTGCTTCTTGAGACTTCCTTCCTTCCTTCCTTCCTTCCTTCCTTCCTTCCTTCCTTCCTTCCTCCCTCCCTCCCTTCCTCCTTCCCCCTCCTTCCCTCTCTCCCCCTCCCTCCCTCTCTTCTTCTCTCTTTCTTTTTGCTTCTTTGTAGACCCATAGTAGAGGTAGAGGGAATCTGTGTCTACCCTACCCTTCATTCAGTGCTTCAGGGTAGAGTCTGTTTCCTTTATACATCTAGCATTCAACATTTTGGTATTTTATGTGGTCTCTCACAGTCATTCTTTACCGGGATCCTCTCTTGCCTTGACACATTCCTCAGCTCTGTTTGAAGTTATGGATCAATGTTTCTTGTAGATTCTTGAAGTCACAGACGAGCAGTATTCATTTCTCTTCGACCATCTTCCCTGACTCAAGCCTATCCTTTTTCCAAAATTTTTAAGACTGTGATCAAGAAGGAAAAAAAGTGAAAAACAAAACAAAACAAAACAAAACATAATGACTTAATATTAGTTTCCCAACTCTTAACATATTCCTATTTGGATATCTTTTCTTGGCTTTATCTTAAAGCATGTTGTGATATGTTACTCGGTATTAACTCTGGCTGTCATGGATTATATTTCTATTCTTATAACAACACCAGAAGGATATTTTGTTACAACATAGTACATTTCAATTAAGCAAAATTTCATGTAATTGTCTTGTGTGTTTTATGTTAACTCTCCAGTAAATAAATGTCTTAATTGGTTTTGTGAGTCTTTTATTACTAATTACATGTATTGGACCATCTTAAGCTGCAATGTTTCTGCCTTACTTTTTTGTATTAATATAGCAAAAACTAGTCATCATTAAATCATTCTAGTCATTGCATTTCAGTTTAGTTTGCATGTTGCAGAATTGCTTTTTTTTTGTAATAGTTTGGAATACAATTGTAGTATTTAAAAATGAAAATTTGTGTTAGTTATTTTATATTCTTAATTATTTTTATTAGTACATTTTAGGTTTATTAAAGTAATTGGATTCAGTTTTCATATTTTATTTTCATCAAAATGTATTTGAAATAAATTATAAACTTGTCTTTTTAAAAGCAGTCACAACTATAAATAAATTATTTTTGCTGAGTGTTAATTTTGAGAACTTCAAGTCCGTTATGAACAAAAACTTTATGCAGCTAAACAAATAAATATTACATATGTCAGTTGAAAATATCAGTAAAATGGCGTCGAATATTCTTTGTGAGATAGATGTATAAATGCACTCAGCTCTTTCTTATCAGTCTCCTTTATATTTTTAGACAGTCTTTATGTGAATACAATGACTTCAATAGCAAACATTTTAAATGATGCTTGAAATATCAGTCACTTGACTTTGAAGTCACACACAATTAAATCCAACCCATCTTCTCTCAGTTAATAACAGCAATCTCACCAAGTCTAGTGCCTAATTAATACCAGCTATTTGTCACAAAGAGGTGACACATGTGTATCAGAAAGCTGGAAATATTGTTTGGTGCCGAAGTGCAGCCAGCTAGCCCTGCGCTATAGAATGTGTCTTACGTATGATTGGCTTTAAAGATTTCAAAGGCCTCGAGTTTAGTGTGTTCAAGCTGGGATGCGACAGTGCATAGGAGGTGTTGCTAATGTGATGGGTCCCTTTAGGCTGCTAAGTAGGAAGGTAGCTAGAAAAAAAATGCAGCTTTCACCAAAAGACTCAGACTGGATAATTCACTTACCTGATGGGCAGAATTAAGAATAAATTCCCTAAGGTAATTTGCTTAACCTGCAGTTTTTAAGCCATGTGACAGAATACACAGTCATAAATTATTTTATATATGTTGGAAAAGCATTGCTGTTTCAAAAATATTGTTTACCTATATTGCTATATATATGGAAATTAAATTCTTATTCATCAAAGAGGTAATGTTTCTTAAATTCATTGGTTGTATATGGTGAGTTGATTTAAATTAAATAATAATTGCAAGTTATCAAATTGGGGGAAATGCTTGAAGCGAATGTGGTTAGGATGTAATTACACAATTCTATTAACACATAAGTATAAGGCAGTGGAAATTTATTGAGGAATCTTAGTTCCAGCCATACACATTAATATATAGAGCTAAAATTACACTATATAATAAAATAGAACAAAATCCTTTAAAAATGTGGTCTAACCACAGTAAAAAAGCTGATTTTTGTAACATTTTTCCTAATATTATACCAGTTTTCTGCAAAAGAGAAATAAAACACAGCCAAAATATCATATTAGTGAAACAGTCCTTTCTTTCTTAATATAGTAAACTCATGCCTGCCCCACCAGCCAACTAACCGACCAACTAACCAAACAAAAACCATCAACCAACCATCCAATCAAGCAAACAAAACCAAAACCACAAGGAAATTGCTTAATTAAATTGTTAGTGTTGTTGGCCTGAAATTCTTCTCACTATTCAGGTTTTCACTAGTTACTATCCCACAGAGTCAATTTTTTTTCTCTGTCTTTCCAAGATGTTTGACTGGGTGACTAGTCAGACAGAAATTTGTATTCCTTTTCAGATTTTATTAATATTTATCAAGGGAGAAAGTCCTATTTTGGTTGGAAAAGGGAAGTAATTATTTCAGTAAAAACAAACAAACAGGCAGACAAAAACCCTGATTACTGAAAAACAGCTATGCTTTAAAAGGGACAAAGCCATTCTGGTTCTTGCAGTAGGTGAACAGCCCCACATAGCTATCCATTTTCAAGGGTATTTCAAGCTGATTGAAAGTAGAAAATGCCAGTAGACTCCATGCAGTTTCCCAGAAACAGTTGGAGATCTTCAGGCTCTCTCAGGTTACAAAGAATTCCAAGTCTTAGTGTTTATTGTTTTTCCCCATGTGGAATTTAAGGAGTGCTTTCCTCACATATGAATACAACCAGAAGAAGCAAAGAGATCTGAAGTTTCTTTAGGTATACAATACTAAATAAATCGTTGATCCATTTTTATTCTCTCTGTTTGGAGCATTTATTTCTTCCTCATCAACCAGTACATTTTTAGGCACTTGTTCTAGGCAAGCTCTCAAAGGTGTACACAGAAGTCATGCCGAAGAAAACATAAGCAACTTTCTGATGTGTTGATGAATCTGATCATGTTTGAGGTAGAGGGAGCTCCTTTACACCCAAGCTAAGAAGCAGTTTCCCAAGGCTTAATGACCCTTCCAAGGGATCATGGCAGTGGCTTCTGTCAGCTACCTGTAGCTCACCTACCAGCCTTGCAGAAACCAGTTCAGCTAAGACATTTTTGAGTGTAGAATGTCATCACAGCTCTGAAACATTTCACAATTGTATTTTGAAGTCAGGTTGTTCTGGGAATCTAGAACTTTGGATAGATTTACACTGGTCATTGAGTTTGGGACCATTGTAGAAGGTATAGGCCAGGAAGGCAGATGACCAGAGAGGAAGAAATAGATTAAGTGATTCCTCTTTGGAGGACTTACCTTTGTTTGTAAATTTACATTATTAACCCCCTCCATTCATCTTTACTTGAACATAAAAATTCCATTTAGGATTAAGTATGAATAATAAAAAAAAATGCATACGAGCATTTACTATAGCTCCTGGAAGTAGCAGGTAAGGTGAAAAGAGAGAATCCATTAAGCATCTTGCTGCTGATGAAAGTTCCCATATCCCAGGGGAGGAATTTCAGTGCATCTTCTCATAAGTTGCCACTAACATGTGATGATTTGCTGCTTTTAGGGAGGACTTTTAGGTAACACATTCCAGGATTTTTAGATATTCATGCTTTCAAAAAGAAATTAATGGGATGAAAGAAGTGGGAGATACAATTTGATTTTTATGCCAGGGTTGGGAACTGGGTCTGACATCTAGTGACGCCCACTGACATTTCTTAGTAAGAGCTCAAAACAACCTCCTTTTGTCAGAATGAAAGAAGATATCAATTATTTTTCTAGATGTTCCTTCTTTATTTAGCCAGCAAACAAGTACTTAGAATGTACTCCAGAGTATTCTGAAGGCACTTTTAGTTTTTGGCATTTTTATATTGTGTTTATCCTCTGTGGTTGGTTTCCCAGGCAAGCATGTGGATGTGGACCAGTATGGTTGTCAGTATATAGCTTGGGACCTTTGAGTTTTCTGAACTACACTTTATCAGAAAAACTGTAAAATAATTCCTGTGACTCAAACATGAATTGTTTTGAACTTAATATTTTTGTCAGTTTCTTTAGAACTCTTATTTACAGAATATTGTTCAGAAAGTGTCAGAATATGCAATGTTTATTAATTGCCTTTATGAGTCAGTGTGGGGTTTACAAGTGTACATGATTTTATTCTTTGAGGTACTTAATAAATACAAGTATATATATATATTTGATTACTAATTTCTGTACAAAGGTAGCCAACCTAGTTACTTAACCATAAGTGAACATCTTCCCAGTATATACATTAAGAAGTACAAATACTTTTAGTTTATAATAGATAGCAAACTTTGACTGATGTGTAGCAGTCAGGGCACCTAGAAGTTTTGGATGAACACTGGAAATTTATCTGTCTAATCAAATTTTTCTTGTGTGACACCTTCATCTCACATTGTATCCCCCCCCCAAAAAAAAAAAGAATTTGACACAGTGTGAAGCATCTATTTTATTTTTTTAGTGGAGGGCTTTTCTATTTTGTCTTTTCATATGCCTTTTACAGTTTTATAGGTCAAGATAAAGAAAGTATGAATAAAATACATTTTTGAAGTCAGTTGATTTTATTAGGATTAGTAGATAGAAAAAAATATTCTTTAAGACTTAATTCTTGATATCTTGAATTTGTTGATTAAGTGCTGACAACTTTAGACTATGCACTATGAAGATGTATAATCAACAGATAGCTTAAAAATCTAGAAACTTTGATAAACTAGTAGAATCTAAATATGTGAAGGGGGTAGGGTGTAATCTTTCCTGTTTTGATAAAACAGATCAGCCAGGCTATAGTCTTAGAAAAGAAAGTGCCAAAACATCAAACAGAATTCAACCCAGATCTGGTGGTAGCAATAGGTTAAGACTCAGGATAGAGAAGATAGAGCAAACAGGAAACAGGATGAAAAACAGAGCAGAAGGTTAAAATCAGATTGTTGGGTCAAAGTGAGGCTCAGCATGGCCAGGATCCTGAAACAGTGTCAGGAACACTGGATGTCAAGAGTCAGGAGGGTCCCCAGCAGCATGATGATTTTAGCACAGGACAAGGTAGGCTGGGGGTAGATCACCAACAGGGAAGTGAGGCCCCAAGGTTTATAACATTGGATGTCCCCTGCTGACAATATTCCTCCAGGCACTGACTCTTACGTTAACCCCTGCATGCCCAATGGGACTGTCTCCTGCAGAGTTCTAACGTTTAATCTTAAAATAAAATTGGGTGACATCAAAGGCAACCTCCTTATAGATTTCAAAAGTCCTGTTTTTGTTTGTTTTACTGATGAAACATTAAAGATTATACTCTTACATCTTAGAAACTTTATTTTTAGGAAAAATGACAACTTCCAAATAACTGAAAGCTTTCTTAAAATATAGTATGCCAGTAATAAGTACAGGCCTACATGCATGCATAATTAAGTTGAAAATCATGCGTGTTTTTGAAAAGGCTGATAGTCATACTTGACTGCTGATTTAAGTTGTAACAGCATATTGCCTTTACTTAATTTATGTTACCATAATAGTGATAATAGTGTCAGCCATTTTTTTTTTTTTTTTAAGGAGATGGAAATGAACTTTGCTTTGAACTAGGTAGTGACCTGTGACCTAGTTTAACCTTAAGCCAACTTCTTTAACCACAGGTACCTTCCTCTGATATGGAGACAAAAATGCCTTTAGGTCTTCTTGATCATACAGGCTATAAATGCTCACGTTATATTGTTTCATTATGTTGTTTTCTTTTAAAAACATACGTTTTTACATTTAATTTACTTACAGTATACCTTTTACAAAAAAGCCTAACCTCCTACCCTATATCATGAAACAAATAGGAGTTATAGAAAACATACTTCCTCTAAGAAACTTCTAAGATTTTTTTTTGCATATTTCTTTCAGCTTTTAATAGAGCTATCCTCACCAATTCTTCTTATAATGAAATGTTCTAGCCCAATTCAATAAGTAATCCAAATTACTCCCTACGTAGTTAATGGAGGAATCTTTCTGCGTTTGCGGACTTAGCCACATAATACGTTAAAGCAATAGAATAATAAAGTGATAATGCCACTTTACAAGATTGCGAACCTATAAACAAGTAAGGGATAGTGCTATGCCTACTAAATTTGTCTCCATTTCTTTAATAAAGAAAGCCTTCATTTGAAATAAAAGTGAAGGGTACTTTTGTTAAATATTAAATTCTAGGAGATGAAAAATATAATTTCCTTTTTCTCTTGATATTTCCTTTATCTGATTGCATTACATTCTTGGGAATCACTATTGTATTGCTTATTTTTAAAATTAAAACGCTCTTGCAACTGCAGTGTTTTTGCATTGTATGAATATTTTATTGCATGATGAAAAAGAATGATTGTAAAAGCCTTAAAATGCTCAATTTTTCATTTAAATATTTTACAAGGAAAACCCTACTGAGATACATCTTCTTTTCAGGGGTGCCCTGGTGGGCCTCACAGAAGGGAGATACAATGTATATAGTTCTACAATTCAGGACATTTACATTTCATAAAACCAACAGAAGGCTCTCTGTTCTAAGTGGAACACTCAAATCTTATTTGGTTGTCACATCTCAACCCAAGGTTCTGCTTCCTCCATGCAGACGAAAATAAATATATAAATAAAAAAAACTTTAAAAAAATGACTGTTCGGAAACCCAAAGCTATTTACTCTAAAGGCATTAGGTCAGAATGAATGATAATATCCCATGGATGTTGTTTGTGCACACAGGAGGGCCTGATTTATAATACTGCACCTGGATGTGCAGGTAATTTATAAAGCAGAAACAAATTCTTATCTTTTATGAGGTGACCATGTTGTTGTTACTTTTATAATATAACTTCACAGACATCATTCTCCTATGCATTCCTAATAAATTGAAAAGCTTGAATGGCAAAAGGGCACAATTAAATTCAAATCTAATTATTCCTTGTCTACAAATCATCAATACCAACAGAATTTTTCATACATTTTGAGTTTAATAACAGGTCTATCATTTATAATATTATGCTGCATTTTATATGTATGAAGCACATAGTTTGAAAAGTAGTATTAATTTTTTATCTAACAGTCTAAGAGAAACTTCTACTTAAAAAACCTTAATACTTTCCATATAAAATGGGAAGTCGTACCCTTTTTGGAGGGGATGGGAGTGAGTTGGGGAGATGGTGGGGGTGGGCAGGAGGAGGGATGAGAGGGGGATCTGTGGTTGCTATATGAAATTAATTTTAAAATTTCTTAAATAAAAAAGAATAATTGAAAAAATAATTTTCTGTAAATGTGAAAATTTAGCATTTAGGAGTAAAATGGTCAGAATTTACTTGACTTTATAAAAGTGTGTATAAGAGAAAAGAAATAAAAATATTATGCAGTTATTTGGACAAAATAAAGATTTAAAAGTAATAGTAATGTCTTTGATTTTAATTTACATCAGTGTTCCCCCTTGGGATATTATAAAACTTGTTTACTGTGTGTTCATTTTGATACTACTAACAACTATTTGATGTATTTGAATTTGAATATGGTAACATAAACAAACTGAAAAGTTTGCTAGCATTTGCATTTTTTTGAAATCATGTTTTAAGTGGTTGAGAGTGTTAAAACTTTTATTATTTTTGCTTATGTAGAACTACATAAGAGAGTCAGCTGATTTCGGCATTCCAGTAAAAACATAAGTCAAAATATTTATTAGCTTGACTTCTCAAGAGAAACCTGTAGTTCTAGGAGCTAAGATGGTGTTGACATTTAGAGTCAAAAGTTGATCACATAAAGAGAATTTAAGTTGAAACTGATTCTGTAACCAGTGTTTTCCAACTACTTGTTAATTGAATGATGGGGCACAGCTTAGATGGGTCCAAAGGTTCGGTAGACATCTTGAAAAATATTTCTGGGAAATTCACTTACCAAGATCTGAGATATGACAGAGAACAGTAAAGTTTACATAGATTTATGAAATGTTTACGACTAATATAAGATTAGTCAAACATTTAGTGCATAAAATTTAAATACTTTTTGATGGCTGCCTTTGACTATCAAGGCCTTTGAAGACAGTCAAAGCAATGGCTGCTGCTCTGTTTCCTTGTCATAATGTTAATATCCTTTAGCCTGTGGTACAGAAAGGTCATTAGGCTTGGCATGAAGGCACAGGTTTTTAAACCCAAGCACTCAGGAGGCAGAGGTCGATGATTTTCTGTGAGTTCAAGGCTAGCCTGGTCTACATAGTGAGTACTAGGCCAGTCAGAGGTATATCATGATAACATGTCTCAAAATGCCAAAAAAAGAGAAGAGGTGGGACAGGGGAAAGAGAGGGAGGGAGGGAGGGAGGGAGGGAGAGAGAGAGAGAGAGAGAGAGAGAGAGAGAGAGAGAGAGAGAGAGTGAGTTTTGGGGATAACATCACAATTATCTTCATCTTTGACTAAGATAATGTGTTATGAAGCATTCTGAGTTGATTGTGAACATCTTCAAAGCCAGGGGCAGATGAAGCTGATTTTAGAGAGTAGGTGTAAATCACCCCAACCCCCATTATCCCCATCTGTTAGCACACTTTCTGTTTTATCTACTTTGTTCTCTGTCATCTCTTGTGGAAATGAAACTCTGATATTACTTTTGCTGGCTTTCCTCTTGGAAACAGACAAAATTATGGATTTGAGCTGGGTTTAACAGAAAATTTAGTAAACACTTAATTTCCATGACTGGAGAAAATATCATTACAGAGCTTAAACATCTACATGTATGTTAAGTATATTTTAATTTTCTGGTGCTAATAATAAAGTATGTATTTTTTAAGGTTATCTTGAATACATAGATAGGTGTGTGTGTGTGTGTGTGTGTGTGTGTGTGTGTGTGTGGATGTATACACTTTAGCAAGTTAATGTGAATATACAGAGACACCAAGAGAATCCTAACCAGGGAAATTGGTTAGTGTTTGAAACAGTAAGACATGATTCTGCTAACGTTTTATGAAAAACAAGCCTCTCACCACACCAGCTTAGCATTTAGGAATAGCATGGAAAAGAAATGATCATTAAGTTTTTTTTTTTTTTTTTTCACTTAAACTTGTGCATTGATTTGGCACCTGCAGGGGTAAACCTGCTTTTGAAGTCAGACATTTTTGGCTTAAGTCCTGGATCACTTTCTCGCTCTTTGGTGACCTTGGGCTGATTAACCTGGCTGTCCCTCTGTTTATTCATCTATAAAAGTGAATCACGGAATTATTATAAGTAATAATAGTAAATGAATTAGTAAGTGTTTAAGGTATTTAGAAATGCGCCTGTCACTTTAAAGCACAAAATCTACTAGGTATTGTTATGCCACTCTATATACAGGTTGATCATATTAATTATAGTTTTTTTCCCGTGGAAGTCACACTTTTCAGAATGTTTTTCAAAGTATCAATTTGTACTTAACACAAATTCTACTGTACTAAAGTACAAGTGCTTAAAAAGGAAGTCCTCTTTAGTTGTGTTAATCTTTCTCTATCGTGGCTCTGTTATGACGTCTGTCATGGAAGATGTTTTTTGTAAATGCCACAGCCAGGATCTATGCATCATAGCTTTTGTTATGGGCAAGCACTGCTTTATCAGTCTTTTTTAAGTTCAATATTCTTTGATTATTATTAAGAAATTTTCTATTCACTTTACATACCAACCACAGATTTTCCCCCACCTCTTCCCACCTCCCAGCCTTCCCCCAACCCATCCCCCATCCCCACATTTCCCAAGTCAAGGTCTCCCTTGGGGAGTCAGCAGAGCCTGACACACTCAGTTGAGGCATGTCCAAGCCCCTCCCCACTGCACCAAGGCTGTGCGCATGGAGTCACACCCTAGGCATTGGTCTCTCAAACGCCTGCCAGTGCACTAGGGATGGATCCTGATACCCCTGCCTGGGGGCTCCCCAAACAGTTCAAGCTCAAACAACTGTCTCCTGTATCCAGAGGGCCTAGTCCAGTCCTATGGAGGCTCCACAGCTACTAGTCCACAGTTCACGGGTGTCCACTAGTGTGGCTGGTCGTCTGCACTTTTCCCCATCATGATCTCAATGTCCCCTGCCCACAGAATCCCTCCTCTTTCTCATTGATTGGATTCCTGGAGCTCATCCTGGCACCAGCGGTGGATCTCTGCATCTGCTTCCATCACTCAATGGATGAAGGTTCTATGATGACAGTTAGGGGATTCACTAGTCTGGTCACCAAAGTAGACCAGTCCAGGTGCAGATGGAGAGATTACAATTCGAAATACATGTATGTACTCATTATTATCCCCGCTTCTTTGGTTTGAACAATCTGTTAAACCTAGTTTTGATATAACAGGATTTATTTCTTCTCCCATTTGCTCACAGTCTTGACTTTACAACTGTTTACCTCTAGAACCCTTTCTTTCTCTGTCTGCATCCAGCCAGGTTAGGTGCAGAAATGTAAGGAGAGTTGTGTTGGGACTAAGTTGCATTAGCTTGATAGAGCTGCATACAGTTGTAATGAATACTGTTTGAAAATATATTAATGGCCACCAAAGCCAGATATCTACTTGAACATTGTATAACAAAACCACCAGTCTTTGTGAATTATAACTTTTCATGTTCTGAATTCTAATTGTAGAGTAGGTATTATATCTTAGTAGTTCTTTATACTCTATATAGAAATATTATTTCTTCCTAATTAAGGTCATCTTTGCATACTAAGTTTAAACACACTTAAGAAGCCTCTAATATGGCCACTTCTGCTAGTTTACATCCAAGCCACCGACTCTTTTCTCTGAATATTTTTATTAGAATAAAGGTTTTTTTAAATCTTATATTAAAGATGAAATTATATCTCTCTGTAGGCTTTAGAAGAATTACTGGCCTGGGAAACTGTCATTATCTGTAATTATTACAGGGTTGTGGGGTACATCATTTTCCTAGGACCCATTCATATTTTAGAATCTACAAGGTTCTTGATGTCTCCCTTAAAGAGCATTTATGATAAAGTATTAACCCAGAATCTTGCCAGCAGCTTAGAATTCTCTCACCTGTCAACATAGCCAGTAGCCATTTCATAGATGAGATTTCAGAGCCAGCATGCTGTTTCCTTTAGGTAGCAAGCAGAGATGCTGAATTGTAGTGATCTAATTAGAACAATGGGCCAAATGTGCCATATACTCCTTCCTTTTATACTTTTGTCAACTAACTGCCCAAGCTTCCCCTCTAGTAACTATTATCACCCGTGCATGCTTCTTTTTGCTGTCAAAGAACCCGAAATGCTTTCTTTCTAATGGCTTGGAGTTTAAGGAGATTTTTTTTAAAGGCGATTATATGCACACAAATGCCCTACATTTGGGCATGGAGAACTGCTTCAGCACATCTGGAAGACTGAGATGCCTAACAAGGTTGGTGATGCTACTGTTGCTGGTCTGTATAGCGACAGAAGTGCCTCCTCGTTACAGACAGTGAGAAAAGACAGATTCTCTGTGAATCCAAAGCATGCTCTGGCTTCTAATTCACTGTGCAGCCAGCTGAGGAAAAAAATGGTGGGCACTGTGAAATGCCAGTGACCACGTGCTCACAAAGAGTAGGACTTTCTAGTGGAGTGCATTTCTTTGGAATGAGTGATAATCCCCCACAGGCACGATCATGAAGAGAAGTGGCAGTGTGGGCTGGCAGAGCCCCACAAAAACTTCATCAGGTCTCTATAAAGAGAGAAAAGTGGGCCTAAGTAAAACCAGAATTCATTCAACTCTGCCTGGTCTCTCTGACTCAGGATTTGCAAAGGGTGGTTGGTAGAAGATTGGGATTGTTGGAGATGGCAGTGTGCTATATGGTGAAGCTAGTACAGGAAGGCTTCAGGGTCAGACATATGTGGGTTTAAAGTTTAGGTTTCTTGATTCTCTTACTTGCCAGAAGAGTAAACACTGACAAGCCATTGTACTCTGCAAGGCTTATTTATCAGTAGGATATCTTTTTTTCTGGATGCTTTTCAGGGATCAAACAAACTCAGGCAAGAACCATGACAATTGTCTTTAAAACAGACCCAGATTATGGCACATTTAATAAATGTCTATTGAATTTTTTTTAAATAAAAAATGTGTTTGTTTGCTTTAATGGGTCACCATGATGTCCCCTTGCTAGCTCAGACTCCTGGGGGTGGTTTCTGCCTCCCTGTTAACCACTCTCTCTTTCATAGGTGCTGCTGTTACATTTAAAATTCCTTTTCTCTGGCTGGGTAGCCACTACCTCCTTTTCTTTGCTCTTTTTCAACATTCTGTTCATCATGTACAGAACCTCAGGGTCTTTCCATGCTGGGGACCTCCAGTTGGCAGGTGGCTGCCCCTGTCATCCTTCTTCTCCTGGCTGGGAGGAGAGCGGGCATGTGTTTATGTGGTGAGCTGAATAACAGATTGAATAGCAGCTTCATTTTATTCAAGCTCTGCTCCTCACCTGTGAGTAGACACACAGGTTTTTATTTTTCTGTTGTTCCCTGGCAACGTGTCAGTGGGGTAGCAAAATACCATGGCAGGCTACCTACTTGTAATGCAAATGAAGTTGTTGAGTATGTGTTGTTTGGTCTTTTTTGTCTTTTTTTTTTTTGGTGGATTGTTAATCCATAGCACAGCTTCTGAAACAAACTTAGGCTTTCTGATGTGAGAGTTCCCAGGGCACAAATTGATTGATTTCTACTGTCCTTTTTGAAAACTTTATGGAAGTGGAGCATATTGATAATTTCAGTTTGGGCAAATGTATGTTATATATCTAGGTTCTGGGTTTCTTAAGAAGCAATTTATCTCAGAAAAATAAGTATGTTTTTACTATTAAGAGGGGACATTGATAATGGGAATGTTATATGGATTCTTGCCTCTTTAGATGTTCTCGTTCAAATGTTTCCTAGCCCCTTACTGTATGCCAGATGGTGCAGTTGATGGTGCATCAAAAGAAACAGAGGCTGTTGTCCTCTAGAAACATAAGATCACTGGTGAAGTACTGAATGGTGCCTTGTGGTGCTTTGGAGGTGAGGACAGTGGTTAGGAAATTTCCTGGTGAAAAAGATAATTTAAATTAGAAAGGGGCAGCAGTAAGATAACAAGCCCTGGAGGTAGAGCTCTGGAACATCAAACTGTGTGCTTTGTGCAAGTTGTGTGCCTGAACCCCTCCAGCAAGATCTATGACCTCTCCATGGCCTGCTTTTTCCAAATAAGATACAGGCAAATATTGCTACCTTGTAAGATGGGGGTAAAGTTGAAGTGCAATGACCAATAACATGTGGTAGTCACTGAATGTAGCGTGACCTTTACAGTGAGGAGGCGCATTGTATGCTTTTTCCGGATTGCATGAAATAAATGTGACCACATAAAATACACTCAGCTTTTGTGCACCTCTAGTAGTTTTTGATTAATTTGTCTTAATTTTAATCCCTCATCTAAGCAGTCTATGAAACCACCAATCAGCTAGGATTGAAAGTATCTCAGGCAGAATGAAGACATGAAAACTGTTCAAAGCATAGCTTGGTCACTTGGTTTATGTTTCTCAGAACAAATACATCAGGAAATAAAAAAAATGACATTGGCTTTATCCCTATTTTATTTCCATATCTGCTTCTGATAGCACAGAGATGTTTGTACAATTGTGCAGCTGGGGAATTGTGAGACTGTGTGTTCAATCTGGTACACGGTGCTAATGATCATTTATTTGCATGTATGTAAAAGAGGACTTCTTAAAGAGAGTTTGGGTTGACTTACCCCTGAGATTAGTAATAAGCAGATATCCTGATACCCATGGCATCAGGAGGCCAATTTGTGACCATTGCTAAATAAGCCACCTGTTTTAGATGTTTACTTGTGTCATTATAAAATTGCACATGAAAAGCAGAATCCACACAGATCTCAGATGTTGGTGAAAATTAGTATAGCATAATTTGCCTAGGGTCGGATTGACCAATTAGCTGGGACCTCCCAGTTGGGGTTGAAACCCACCTCAGGCAGAATGGATGCATGGAACTGGATTTTTAACATTTAAATTTTAATTATATGATTATATTTCTGTCTCTGTGTGGTTTTGTACACGTAAGTACAGTGATTGTAGAGGCCAGAAGAGTGTGTCAGATCTTGTGGAGCTGGAGCTACAAGTGTTTGTGAACTGTATGGTGTGGGTGCTGGGAATTGAACACAGGTCCTCTACAAGGCGGTACTGATTCTTAACTCCAGAGTCCTCTCTCCAGCCTTGAAGGTGGAGGTTTGAAAAAAGACCACAGCTTCTCAGTATTATCAGAAAACTGCAACTGGTAACATACATGTAGATATAGGAGTTGTTGCAACAGATTAGTATACATAAGTTGTGGATATCCTCATTGTCTGACCGTGTAGAAATGGCAAAAGTTATAAGTGCTATGTATGTCTCTGTGTTAAAAAATACTAGTCCTGAATAGGATTTATATTGATAGTTCATGATTAGTTTAAGTATGCTTTCTTTAATCATTTTCCAATTTTCACAAAGAGGTATACTCACTGAGCAGAATGTTGAGTCATTAGGGAATTATTTTCTATCATAGCATGATTGAGAGATGAATTTGTTTTTTATATGTATGTGATGATGACTTTCTAGTTATGAAAGAAAAAAATCGATGTGAATTTCCATTTGTATAGCCAGGAAAGCAGTTTGAAGAAATTGACATTTTTTTCCCTTTTTCTTAAGCATTTCTCATTAAGAGTTGCTCAGATACCTATGCAATTCTGCTTTGCACAAACATGGCCAAGTGAGAAAATCTGTTGTATTATTTTACATTTAAGATAAATAAAAAAGAATTGATAATGTTGATTATATTGATAATTATTATGATATCAATGAAATCCTGAGCCTCTTTATGAATTGTGTTAGTGAAGATCAAATTTTAAAAGCTGTGACTTAGAAAAAGCATGATATTGGGTTCAAAAGCGTAGTATGGTCATTTGTAGCAAATGCATCAGGAAATAAAAATTGATATTGTCAGTTGTGCAGCTGGAAAATTGTGAGATTTAAACAGCCAGTGTGATGGTACATATACCCTTGTAATATCCGTCATTGTGCTGAGGCAGGAGGATTGCTCCAAGTTGAAGCAAGTGTGCAACACATAATAAATACCAAATACTAGCCAGGGTATATGTAGCAAGATCCTGTCTCAAAATATAAAACAAAATGAAACAAACTGTGTTATTTTAAAATATTTGATGCTGTAATTGAACTGGGTAGGTTATAGAAAGAGAAAAGAGGATGTGAATTTGGGAAGAGGGGGAAGAAGAGCATGTGGGGTGGACCAGTGAGTGAGGAGTTAGAGGGAGGAGTTAGTGGGTAAACAGAATCAAAATAAATTGTATGCTTTATGATTCTCAAAAAAGTAATAAAAATATTTTAAAGTATTTTTGTGCTGAGGCAGGAGGATTATAATAAGTTAGGGGCCAGCCTGATTTGCAGATGAGTTTTAAGACAGTCTTACGTACTATGTGAGATTATGTCTCAAAAGCCGAAAAAAAAATCAAACTTGTGACTTAAAGACTAAGTTAAAATTAAAAAAGTTAAATCTTTTAATTTGGTTTTATCTTTAAGAAGATATTAGTTGCTATTTCCAGTGCCCACTTCATTATGTCCTCACTTTTTTTTTGTCAAACATAAAGCAAGTATAAAATCTGTAGAGACATATTAAAACCACAGAAAAAGTGGTTCTCTCTTCAGTTACTAGTGACCATCTGTAATCCCTGTTTTTGTTACTGTTTTAGACAGGGCTGCACTATGTAGCCTTGGGTGGCCTAGAACTCACAGGGATCTGTGAAGGTGTGCCACACCATGCCCAGGGTATTCAATTTTCTATAAGCATTAGAATAAAATGTTCACAAGGGAAAAATAAAGTATTCTAGTGTCATAATCAAGTGGTTAGTCTCAAACTAGGGTAACAATGAGAAAAGTCAAACCATGAAATTCTGAGCGGAGACACTATAGTGTGATGAAACTGTTGAGAAATGTTTATTAATATAGAATTATAGGTGGAGAAGAGCTGAAAATTAATACACTAATACACCTCTGTTAGTCCCAGTCTGGAATTGTTGCCTCCAACCATAATAATTGATTACATGAGTTCATTTGTCTAATGGAGACACAGTTGTGAACCAGAGGATATCCTCTTTCTTTGATGCACGCCTAATTCTCACATGGCAGATTCTGTTATTTCCATGAAGGAGGTCTGAGAATTAACTACACAGGGAAAATTTTGCTAAATTTTAAAATTTAATATTTTACTCTTTCTGATTATAGAAGTTGTTTGCTAGAAAGCATTTAAAATAAGAATGGATTTACAAAACTAAAATTTTCATTAATATATGCTTTTCTTCATTCAAGCTTTGAAAATTGACTTTCGAGTTACTTTGAACAGGACCCTTATTCTAAGGTTATTGAATTTTAGTTTCCTCTTGCTACTTGTTTTTAATTCTTAGCAACTCTACTAAATTATCCTGAGAACATTATTGAAAAAATTGTAATACAGTATTGTTTTCTGTCTTCCTTAGATGATTGTGTGTTTGTAAAAGCTTGTGTTGCTAAATAATTTTATAATAAATAGCACATCCCTTTCACATTTTCAGGTTAAAAAAAGTTAAAAACAAGGTCCTCGTGCAATGGTTGAAAGCCAACTGTTTTGTAGAAAATAGAGTTTAGCTGGGGTCTTTACAAGGCCTGGCTTATAAAGACCCAAGCCTCTGAAATGCAACTTTTTTCTTCTTATTTTTTTGCTGGATGAACAGCCTAATGTTCCATGCACTGTACTAGAAGCAGCATTTTATGCAACATTGAAAGAGCCAATTAATTTGCATAATTTCATGAGTATTACCATGACTTTAAGGTAGGCTAGCTTGCTCAAGAGCCTCATCTGCCCAATATTTTCTTTTTTGCCATTTTGACAAATTAATCATTTTTAAAAACAATTAATTATACTTATGACAAACTGAACCCTGTACCCAAGGGTCTTAAATTTTTATAGTAGAAATCTAATATTAATGTGAATAAGGTCAGTGATTTACTGAGCACCTTAACAGTCAACAATGCCTAAGGCTGAACAAAATTAATATTTTGTTTCCCATCTGGAGACTTCAGTAAAATTAATGAGGAAGGGGCTTTATTGTAATATATAATAGATACAAACTCGCTATTTTGAAACTGAGCCTTCTGCCCACAGCAGAGCCCAGATACTCGGTATACTTCTCTCGAGAGTGGTTCCGCAGAGTCTGAGCTCCACTGGAAGAAAAGATCTGAACACCAATTACTTCTAATAACTTGCCCAGATATTAATTTAGTGATCAGTTTGAGTTTTTAAACATAAAATTTAAATAAGCATACTATTAAATATTTGTAAAAGTAACTGAACATTATAGTATTAAATATTAATTTTATAATGACCAAATATGCCAATATGCAAATCTACTCATGCAAATTTTTTTTCAGTTTCTCAAAGGAATTTGATACTAATATTATCAGTACAAAGAATTTTTTAAAAAACTTGCTTTGTTTTTTGAAACTTTAATATTTATGGGTAATGCCTAGAGATACTTATAGGAAAATTCTGAACCACAGTAATACTTAGTAATTTTGAAAAAAATTTGATAACTCTAGGTCAGCAAATCTGTTGTATGGTCCCATAAATATGCTCATGCCCATCCCATCTTTGA